>NC_141624.1:882717-1182717 GCF_047967505.1 Dipteris shenzhenensis | reverse complement strand
TACTTTATCTGAGGTTAGATCAGTCAATGGGGATACTATTTCGGAATATCCTTTGATATGCATTCGATAAAATTGGACAAATCCTAAAAATGATCGCAAAGCAGTCAAACTCTGAGGGATTGGCCAAGTCAGTATCGCAGCCACTTTCTTTGGATCCATTTCTACGCCCTTTGGAGTAATTATGAATCCTAAGTATTCAAGTCTAACCATACACAATATAGTTTTCTTCTTATTTACATAAAGACTGGCTTTCCTCAAAGTACTGAACACTACTCTTAAGTGTTCACGATGCTCAGTAATACTTTTACTGAATACTAGAATATCGTCAATAAAATGTACTACAAACTTTCCGATATACGGACGTAGTAAATCGTTCATAAGCATGACGAATGTAGCTGGAGCATTGGTAAGTCCAAAGGGCATTACCAAAAACTCATAATGACCAAACAATCAGAGAACTTCTCCGATATCTCTTTAGCCAACTCGGCCATTTCCCCATCTTGGGTAGCCTCAGTGCTAGTCGACGCATCATCAATTGACCCTACTGATGCTATGCACAGACACAGAAACTCTTTCGGAGTCTTCCGAATTTCCATGGCTGAAATCAATGGTCCTCGAGGTAAATCCTTTTCACCTCGTAAAACATATTCTACTCCGTTCATCTTGAACTGGTAAATATGCTTTTTCCAATCAATGGCTGGATTTTTCCAAAAATGCCAAGCCATGCCTAGGGCTATATCTGCGTGAGCAAGTCTGGTCAGTTCAAAGTCCAGCTTCTCAACATAGTCCTGAATTCGAAGTTCCAACTGGGTAACCCTTTGGTCTCATACTTTAGTTGAACTTCCGTCCGTCATCCTGATCGTATAAGCATAGTCAAACGGACTAGTTTTCAACTTAAGCCTCTTAATAAGCTTCGAGTTAATTACATTGTGCGTTGACGCTGAGTCAAACAACACAATCACATCATGATTGGCTACTTGCCCTTTCATTTTAATCAACTCGGGCTCATCGAAAACCGTATACCCTGTTGCTGCGGGCTTTGAAAGGATGTTATCAGGTGCACCGCTTACTAACTTAGTAACAGACACACTTAACAACATAGGTATTAACCTCTGAGAAGGTCCCGCCAATTGCATCTGCATATATTCCGCATTGGGACTCTCCTGCATTTCCGCGTCGCATTCAGATATTATCATATTGGCTGTGCGACGGTCTTTGTTTAGTGGACAATCTTTCCACTGATGTCGCTGAAGGCAACCGAAGCACAATCCTTCTTTTCTAGCTTTCTCTTTTTGTTTAGGGGTCAACGAGGACTTTGACCAAGCCCGGGCTGCCATTGGAGTTACTTTCCTTTTCACCCCAACGGTGGTACTTGTCTTTGCTGGTCCCTCAACCGGCTTCACTTGCTTGGTTTGGCCACTTGGCTGCGAGACACTTGTCTTTGAAGTCCATTTCCTCTAAAATCCCCCTTTTCTCGAGTACTCATGCTGAGTCCCTACCTGCACAAATCCACTAGGTCTGCCTCTGGCATCCTCATAGTTCAAGGCTACTGCAATAGATTCATCTAATGTAGTCACATATTTAGCCCAAACTTCCATTTTAATCTTGTCGTTCAGTTCATAGATATAGTCTTTCAACTGAACCGACATAGGGAGAGGGTCTGTTATCTTCATAACACATTCCCTGAACTTGTCAGTGTACTTTGCCACCGACAAATTCCTCTGGCAAAGGTTTCTATAAGCATCCCAAGCTCGGGACTCTTCATCAGGTGGAAGAAAGTGTTCTTAAATTCAGCTTTAAACCCTTCCCAGGTGGTAGGGGCAACTTGATCTTTCTGTTGCTTTATCCACCATCTATCCGCTGCCTCAATAAACAGGTGAGTGGTCTCGCGGATTTTCTCTAAATCAGATCTGATTTCACAAATGACGAAGGCTTCTTCCCACTTGTGTAACCAAACCTCGATCACATTAGAACTGCGCTCGGTCATCCGACCAGCATACTTCTCCGGTCTATAGTTGGCAATATTAGATACCTTGACCTTTGCACATTCTGATGAGTGTATACTGGGCTCTGGCTCTGCTGGAGCTTTGCTCTTTTCATTTCTAGATGGTCTAGCCGACAAGGCTTGCACCATCTCCCTAATTTCATTTTGACCAGCATTCACTTGAAGCTGCTGGTTCATGATCTGTTGTAAAGCATCTTCTAATACAGAAATCCTACCCACCAAAGTAGGTGTTGTATGATGGGACATTTCTTGCATAGATCGCGCTCTAGATTCACCAGGATTTACCCTGGAATCTTGTCCCTCTGCCTCCATTGTTTCAAAAGGGAAAATAGTTTTTTTTTTTTTCAGATTCCCCTTTGCTGTACAGGAATAAATCGACTGCAAACTCTGCTGTACAGAAATAAATCGACTGCAATTTGAAAATCAAAATTTATACAGAAGAAATAAATGATGCTCCCTGGAAGCTCCACATAACGTAGATATCCCGAAGCCTGCTCTCTGTTTCGGATTGATCAGCCGCTCGTGCCAGTATCACTATCAGGTTGATACCAAATGACACGCTCCTATTTCGCTTTCAGTTCCTTTCGTCAGGCCTGACTTTTGCTGGCTGTCTGGTTCTCTCATCAATTCGCGGGCATCGTCAATTCACGGGCTATAAGCGATGACCTTGCAAATGATACATACAATTTCTACCCCCTCTCTTGGTTCTCATCGGATTACGTATCGTCGTCGAGCGCCACCAATGATACCAATTGATACTGGTTTTCGTTTCGTCAATCACGTATCATCGTCGAGCGCCACGCCTTCTCTAATTTCCAAGCTATTTGCGGAAGCGAGGAAAGCATCTGTACTGAGACCCAAAATTTCGCCCGTCCAGCCACCACGTATTCCCAGCTATTCGCTTCTCTCTTTCACCAAGCCGTGTCGTCAGGCCTCACCGAATACATGAAGTGATCTTCGAGGCCATTAGCAGATTGGATATCCTCCCAGGGGACACTGAGGTCCTGAGCAAAAGTCCAAAGGGTGTCTTCGTCAAGAGCCCGTTAGAGCCCGTCGCCAGCCTACCCGGCTGTTCTGCGCTCTCTTCATATGCAATGCCCTCGTTCAACCTGCAAGCTCTGATACCAAATGATACGTGCTCTTCTTTATTCTCTCCCTTCCGTCTCTTTACGGGCAATACAAGTCACAAGCGATGGCATCACGTATGTCCTCCGAGCCTCTCTCATGGATAGCATACACACAAAAGATACGTAACTTTTCATTTCTCATGCCTATCCACAAGCCCACAACTCCCTAGATGGTTCCCTCTACCACATGTCATCTTTTTAGACCTTTTACTTGGTACACCATTTACCCCTCTCTTGGGGCACAATTTAAAACATTTGCCCCTTGGCATTATTACACATTTAGGTGCACCTAGGCCTTAGCACTCAGAACCACCTAGTTGATGCCAATACACCCTCACCTAGGACCTTGGTAGTTACTTCCCTTGACCATTATATTTACGCACATAAACTATTACAGAAGTCGGTCCTCTAAGGAAAATGCCCACCGATCTTTCCGAGGTCATGCTATCTCGGCTAGAGCATAAAATCCTTCTTCAAGAGGTTAGTAAGAGGAGCTGCCCTCTTGGCAAGTTTGCGAATAAAGCGCCTGTAGAAGTAAGCAAGACCTAAAAATCCTTTCAACGGGGTGGGATTTTGTGGCTGTGGCCAATCTTTGATGCATTTCACCTTTGCAGGATCCACCCGAATGACATGTCTACTCACAATACGCCCCAGGTACTCAACCTCCTTTGCCATAAAAGTGCATTTGCTGGCTTTTGCATAAAGCTGATGCATCCTCAAAATTTCCAGCACTTGCTTCACATGCTTAATGTGCACTCCTTTGCCATAAAAGTGCATTTGCTGGCTTTTGCATAAAGCTGAT
Source organism: Dipteris shenzhenensis (assembly GCF_047967505.1). NCBI lineage: Eukaryota > Viridiplantae > Streptophyta > Polypodiopsida > Gleicheniales > Dipteridaceae > Dipteris > Dipteris shenzhenensis. Next base: position 1,178,783 of record NC_141624.1, on the reverse strand, counting down.
GCATCCTCAAAATTTCCAGCACTTGCTTCACATGCTTAATGTGCACTTCTTGTCTATCCTTGCTGTAAATGAGGATATCATCAAAGAAAACCAACACGCATCTGAAAGGAAGTGGCTGTAATATCTTGTTCATCAATGCTTGGAAGGTGGCCGGTGCATTAGTCAATCCAAAAGGCATCACCTTGAATTCATACAAGCCTCGTTCAGTGCGGAAGGCCGTCTTGTGCTCATCTCCTTCTTTCACCCTGATTTGATGGTAACAGAACTCAAATCTATCTTTGTGAAAAACTGAGCACCCTTGAGTTCATCCAACAGGTCATCTATCTTGGGGATTGGAAACCTGTTCTTGATAGTGGCCTATTTAGATCCCTGTAATCAATGCACATGCGGTATGATCCATCCTTCTTCTTCACCAGAAGCACCGGAGAGGCAAAAGGAGAAGTGCTATGAGAGATGAAGTTCTTCTCAAGCAATTTCCGCAACTTCCTCCCGCTCAACCTTAGAAAGACGATATGGGGCTTTGTTTATGGGCTTACTGCTAGGCTCTAGAACAATGGCATGATCCACATCCCTCTTGGGAGGCAATTGGGATGGCATATTAGCAAATACATCAGCAAACTCCGATAGCAACTGCTGCATGTCACAATCCTCAATACGGGGAATGCTACCCCCCCTGAGATACTGACAATTCAATGCGTAGACGGCATGTTCCTTCTTGAGCTCTCTGGCTAACTACCTTGCTGAAATGACCTGCAATTTAGGAGTGGCAATGCCATGCAACGTTACAGTTCTACCCTTGTGGACAAAGCTGAGTGATAGGGCATTTAAATCCATGCTGATTTTGCCCAAAGATTTCAGCCAATTGCAGCCCAGGACAGCATCTATTGGGCCCATAAATGCCAAGAGATCCCCAACAAATTCATAATCCTCAGAGAGCTTGATCCTTGCATCTTGGCAACAAAATTTACTGACCAAATGCTGTCCATTTGCCACCTCTACTCTCAGCCCATGATCAATCTCAGTAGCAATCAGTCCCACCTTCTGTAAGGTCATAGAATTGATGAAACTATGAGTGCTACCGCTGTCCACAAGCATGTGAATAGTCCTGCCATTAATTTGACCTTTCAATCTGATAGTTTCAGCACTTTTGGCACCCATCAATGCATGAGAAGAGATAGCATAAATTGTTTGCTGCGCATCCCAATAGATATCCTCGTCCACAGGAGCATTACCATTTGCATCCTCTCGCACAAGAAAGGGGATAGCAACGTGATGCTCCACATGAAAGACCTTAGGCCAACAGCCTCGCGGGTTACATGTGGGCTGAGTGTCATCGGATTGTCCATGCATATTATGTTCATTAGCACCACCAGGATCAAAGGGAAATCAGCCCCCTTCGTGGCTCCGATAGCTGGAGCTTCTTCCACGATTTGTGCACCCTTGAATCATCATGAGTGGCATCCAAATTCTCAAAAGCATCCATCAAATCCTCATCATCCAATATCTCAATAATCATGCTGAGTTTTGAAGTACCAGTGCTACGCATTTTGCAAACTTCTCGATGCTCAGGAGTCCACTTCTCACCACACTTAAAGCATAAGTTTGCCCACTTTCTGCTGTCCATAATAGCCCTAGTGTGTTGTTTAAATTCTGATTTTTCAATCCCAACACTTGGCTTAGCTCCTGGCTTAGCATCAAATGACCTGTATGGCTTCTTTCATTCCAATCAGTCACTTTAGGCTTCTTCTCAGCCTCTTTTGCATTCCCATATATTTGCTGGCATATCTTGGCTCGAATACCTCTGCCAATTGGGCTGCACGCTCAATTGTTTGAGGGTTATGTGCCTTCACATCTGCAGCGAGAGAAGGACTTAACCCATGAATGAAACGCAGCAGCTTTCCTTTTTCAGATACGTCCTGCACAAATAGGGAAAGCCTCCAAAAGCGATGCAAGTACTCTTGGACCGTACCAGTCTGTGACAAGGCATAAAATTCAGCCAAGTAGGGATACAAATGTATTGACCATCAATTCTTTGAAACCCCTCCAAGTGGTTGGTCTCTGAGGCAAATCCCTCATGTATCGCCACCATGTGTGGGCATAGTCCTGCATATGCATACCTGCAAAAATGATGCGCTCCTCCTCAAACTTGGGGTAGAAGCGAAAATAGTCTTCCAGCTGCATGAGCCACTCCTCCAACTCATTGGGAGTGCGAGTGTCCCTTTTAAACTTATGCACTGTGAGTTTGTCCTTGATATCCTTGGCTGCATAATTCTTGTGTGTAACCTCCATAAGTCCAGGCATCATCACGCTTGAGGTTCACATAATCGGAGAAGGGCATCTTAAGTTTGATGGCCTCAGGTAGGGCCTTATATGAACGCAAAGAATCTGCCAACATGTCATCAAAAGTGGCTTGCTGCCCACCACCAATCCCCTGCTATGTAGAAGCTACTGCCATCTGATGCACTGGTTGCGTCTGGCTATATGTGCTCGCTGGCGGAGCGATATAGGTGCATGAACCCCGGGCTGGGTCTCTCTGCCAAATGCATCTCTCCGAAATGATGGCATACCAAAGGGCTGAAAAGAGGACTGACCTCTCTCCCAGGGGTGTGGGCTACCATATAATCCAAGCCAGCTCCAAGCATACTCGTTGGTGCAGTGTAAGGAGCACTAGCCGGATGCACACCAACGGGTCGGCCCAAAAGAGACGGCTCAGCCTACATAGATGCAGAAAGCTGAGAGCCAAAAGATGGCCTGACATCCTGCAAGAAGGTTCTCTATGGCACAAAAAATGCATCATCCTTGATAGGGATAATCCCCATGCTGGGGTACATGCAATGGTCTAGAAGACTGATGCTCATAGGCACGACGGGCATTTGCCATAAAACCCTTGCGTGGGCTGTCTGAATGGTCCCCTTGCTGGGGTACGGGCTGCTTACCCTGCTGACCAATCTGATGTCCCATCTAGACAAGAGCGGTATCCTGCATAGCCATGGATGTGGTAAGCTGCTCGCTGAACTCTTGTCCTATCTAGCGGAAAGCACCCTGGAGCATATAAGAAAGGGCATTTAGAAACTGTGTCTGTGCTGCCTCCGCTTCCCGAGATGTAGGAGAGAGAGGTTGAGTGGAAGGAACCTCTGTACCACCAGTGGATGCAGCCACTGTGGCAGGCACTTGAGCATGGAGCTCTCTTCGAACTTCATTACTTTTGTTTTGTTTTTTTCCTTTCTCCTCGATTAGTCGGGCGATGCTTTGCTTTCATAGACGGATCTTGAGGGCAATCAGCCTGCATGAGGCTTTAATGTTGTAGCAGGGACAGATTATGCCTGTGCATATGCCTGTGTGCTTTAGTCGGGATCAGATTGCAGGAAATTCCCTAGTATAGGAAAAAGCGCTGTTTGGGTTTTAGAAAAGACTGAAAAAAAAAAGAAAAAAAAAGAAAAAAAACATTTTCCATTGTGAAACTATGGAGGCAGAAGGGCAGAATTCTAGGGTGAATCCTAGTGAGTCTAGAGTACAGTCTACACAACAGATGTCACATCATGCCGCACCTACTTTGATCGGTAGGATTTCGATATTGGAAGATGCTTTACAGCAGATTATGAACCAGCAGCTTCAAGTGAATGCTGGTCAGAATGAGATTAGGGAGATGGTACAAGCCTTGTCGGCTAGACCGTCTAGAATTGAGAAGGGCAAAGCTCCAGCAGAGCCAGAGCCCAGTATACATTCATTAGAGCGTGCGAGGGTCAAAGTGCCTAATATCGCTAATTATAGACCGGAGAAGTACGCTGGTCGGATGACCGAGCGCAGCTCTGATGTGATCGAGGTTTGGTTACACAAGTGGGAAGAAGCCTTCGCCATTTGTGAAATTAGATCTGATCTAAAGAAAATCCGTGAGGCCACGCACCTGTTTATTGAGGCAGCGGATAGATGGTGGATAAAGCAATAGAAGGATCAAGTTGCTCCTACCACCTGGGAAGGGTTTAAAGCTGAATTTAAGAAACACTTTCTCCCACCTGATGAAGAGTCCCGAGCTTGGGATGCTTATAGAAATCTTCGTCAGAGGAGTCTGTCGGTGGCAGAGTACACCGACAAATTCAGGGAATGTGTCATGAAAATAACAGACCCTCTCCCTATGTCGGTTCAGTTAAAAGACTATATCTATGGACTGAACGACAAAATCAAAATGGAAGTTCGGGCTAAATATGTGACTACATTAGATGAATCTATTGCAGTAGCCCTGAACTATGAGGATGCCAGGGGCAGATCTGGTGGATTTGTGCAGGCAGGAACTCAATATGAGTACTCGAAAAAAGGGGGATTTCAGAGGAAATGGGTATCAAAGACAAGTGTCTCGCAGCCAAGTGGCCAAACCAAGCAGGTGAAGCCGGTTGAGGGACCAGTAAAAACAAGTACCACCATTGGGGTGAAAAAGAAAATAACTCCAATGGCAGCCCAGGCTTGGTCAAAGTCCTCGTTGACCCCTGAACAAAAAGAGAAAGCGAGAAAAGAAGGATTGTGCTTCGGCTACCTTCAGCGACGTCAGTGGAAGGATTGTCCACTGAATAAAGACCGTCGCACGGCTAATATGATAATATCCGAATGCGACGTGGAAATGCAGGAGAGTCCCAATGCGGAACATATGCAGATGCAACTGGCGGGACCTTCTAAGAGGTTAGTACCTTGTTTGTTATGTGTATCTGTTGCTAAGTTAGTGACGAGTGCACCTGATAACATCCTATCTAAGCCCGCAGCAACGGGATATACGGCCTTTAATGATACGGAGTTGATTAAAATGAAAGGGCAAGTGGCCAGTCATGATGTCATTGTGTTGTTTGACTCGGCGTCAACTCACAATGTGATTAACTCCAAGCTCGTGAAGAGGCTGAAATTAAAGATAAGTCCATCTGACTATGCGTATACAGTCAGGATGGCAGATGGAAGTTCAACTGAAGTATAGGACCAAAGGGTTACCCAGTTGGAGCTTCGGATTCAGGACTATGCTGAGAAGCTTAATTTTGAAATGACCAAGCTTGCTCATGCAGATATAGCCCTGGGTATGGCATGGCATTCTAGGAAGAATCCAGCCATTGATTGGAAAAAGCATGTATATCAATTCAAGATGAATGATGTGCTTTATGTCTTGCGAGGTGAAAAGGATATACCTCAGGGACCGTTGGTTTTCGTGATGGAAATCAGAAAAGCTCAAGTAGAGTTTTTATTCCTTTGCACAGCATCGGTAGAGCCGGTTGATGATTCTTCGGCTAGCACTGATGTTACGCAAAGTGGTGAGATGGCCAAGCTGGCTAATCTTATAACAGAGGAGTTCTCTGAATGTTTTAGGGATGAACTACCTTATGGGTTACCTGCAGAGCGGAAAGTTCAACATAAGATTGAACTGATCCCGGGGGCAGAACCTGTAAATAGACCTCCCTATAGAATGAGTTTTGCTGAAGAGGCGGAGGTGCGTAGACAACTGGAAGAATACCTCAAGTTGGGGCAGATTCAACCAAGTTTCTCACCTTTTGCTTCGCCAGTGATATTAAAGAAGAAAAAGGATGATACGTTTCGCCTGTGTATAGATTACAGAGCATTGAATAATATCACTGTTAAGCACAGGTATCCGATGGCTCGGATTGATGATTTGCTAGATGCATTACATGGAGCCGTGATTTTCAGCAAGATAGATCTTAAGTGCGGCTACCATCAAATCCGGATTAGAGCCGAGGATGTGCATAAAACTGCTTTCAGGAGCAGGTTTGGTCATTATGAGTTTTTGGTAATGCCCTTCCAACTTACCAATGCTCCAGCGACCTTCGTCATGCTTATGAACGATTTACTACGTCCGTATATCGGAAAGTTCGTGGTACATTTTATTGACGATATCTTGATATTCAGTAAAAGTGTTAGTGAGCATCGTGAACACTTAAGAATAGTGTTCAGTACTTTGAGGAAAGCCAGTCTTTATGTGAATAAGAAGAAAACTATATTGTGTATTGTTAGGCTTGAATATTTAGGGTTCATAATTACTCCACAGGGGGTAGGAATGGATCCGAAGAAAGTGGCTGCGATACTAACTTGGCCAATCCCTCAGAGTCTGACCGCGTTGCGATCATTCTTGGGATTTGTCCAGTTTTATAGAAGGCATATCAAGGGATATTCCGGAATAGTATCGCCATTGACTGATCTGACCTCGGATAAAGTACCTTTTATTTGGGGACAGAATCAACAAGAAAGTTTTAAAACCATAAAACAAGCTGTGGTCACAGAACCGGTGTTAAAAATAGTTAATCCCCAGAAACCCTTGCTCCTAAAAACCGATGCAAGTGGCATTGCGGTAGGAGCAGTCCTCCTTCAAGAGGGAAGGCCAGTAGCCTTTGAAAGCAAGAAGCTTTCTCCCTCTCAAAGGAATTGGCCAACTCATGAATTGGAGTTGTATGCTGTCATCCATGCTTTGAAAACATGGAGGCATTATTTGTATGGTTCAGAGTTTTATGTGGATGTGGATCATGATACTCTGAAACATTTTTGTAAACAGCCTGATTTGAGGGGCCGCCAAGCTAGGTGGGCAGAGCTCATGCAGGAGTTTAATCTAACGATTCAGTACCGAAGAGGAAAAGACAATAAGGTTGCTGATGCGTTGTCTCGCATTATGCACAACCTGAGTTTCACGGTATTAGAGAGTGCTCTATTGACCGAGATAAGAGAGACTCAAAAAGTGGACGAGTTTGTTCAGAGCTTATGGCCTAAAGCTCATGTGTTAAAACCCGGGGAAAATGAAAAGGATGACCTGGCATCCAGAGAAGGCCAAACTTATGCAAGATATACCATAAGAGATGGTATGCTAGTTAGAAATGGCAAGGTTGTAGTACCTGGTCAGAATGATCTCAGGCAGAGAGTCATTCGACAGTGCCATGATAGCCCGTGTGCAGGACATCTAGGTGTCGAGAAGACATATGATCTCGTGAAGCGAGATTTCTTTTGGCCAAAGATGAAAAAGCATATTCATGAATATGTGACACGGTGTTTCTCGTGTCAGGTAAGCAAGGCCGAGCGGGTGAAGCCACCTAGACTTTTACAGCCCTTGGAAATACCACTAAGTAAGTAGGAGAGCATTTCCATGGACTTTATTGTAGGACTGCCTACGACGCAAGGAGGGTATGATTCTATCCTTGTGGTGGTTGATCGTCTAACCAAGATGGCTCACTTCATTCCGACTAGAGAGTCGGTTAGTGCCCCGCAAGTGGCGGATCTGTTCATTAGACATATATTTCGTCTGCATGGATTGCCTAGATCCATAGTGTCAGACAGAGATGTCAGATTTACCGGTCATTTTTGGATAGCGGTATTTGAGACACTAAGGACTGAGTTGGGAATGAGTAGTAGGGATCATCCTGAGACGGATGGTCAGACGGAGAGAGTCAACCAGACTTTAGAGGATATGATGAGGGCATATGTGTCATTGAGGCAACATATATGGGACAAGTGGTTGCCATTGTTGGAGTTTGCCTACAATGATAGGAAACATTCCTCTACCGGGTTCAGTCCGTTTGAACTAAACTATGGTTATAGACCAGCCAATCCAACTATAGTTGGAGTACCTCAGAAAGTGCCTAGTGCCGCGAACTTTGTAGTTCAGATGCGGGAGATGCTAGCACTTGCGAGAGCTAATATCCGCCAGGCTATGGATAGAGCCAAGGTGTATGCGGATGAAAATCGGTCTATAAGAGTATTTAAGGAAGGAGAAAAAGTTTTTCTCAGAGTTCCTTCGCACTCGAAGTTGTTGACTTCAAGAGAGTGTGCTAAGTTATCACCTCGATACTGTGGGCCGTGGTTAATTCTAAAGAGAATAGGTAGTGTAGCCTATAAATTAGAATTGCCACAGGGGTGTAAGGTGCACCCGGTTTTTCATGTTTCGCGCTTAAAGAAATTTTTGCATACAGGTGACTCACTAATCGAAGGTGTGGTTTTGTTTCAGGAGATAGAGGATATTGCAAGGCGCAAGCCAACAAGAATCCTGGACCGAGGAACAATGCAAATACGAAATCGGAAGATACCCACGGTGTTGGTTGCATGGCATGGTCTGCCTCTATCGGAAGCTACCTGGGAATCCGTATACGAGTTACGGAGAGTGTTCCCAGATTTCATCATCGAGGACGCTGATGCTTGAAGAGGGAAGGAATGTTATGCTCTAGCCGAGATAGCATGACCTCGGAAAGATCGGTGGGCATTTTCTCTTAGATGACCAACTTTTGTATTAGTTAATGTGCGTAATTGAAATGGTCAAGAGAAGTAACTGCCAAGGTCCTAGGTGAGGGTGAAATGGCATTGACTAGGTAGTTCTGAGTGCTAAGGCCTAGGTGCACCTAAATGTGCAATAATGCCAAGGGGCAAGTGGTTTAAAATGTGCCCCAAAAGAGGGGTAAAAAGATGCACCAAGTGGAGAGGCTAAAATGATGACATTTGGCAAGGAGAACTATCTAGGGAAATGAGGGTCTTGTGGATAAGCATGAGAAAAACTAAGGAACGAAAAAAATTAGAATATATGTGATCCACGAGAGTAGGTTGGGTGGAACAAAGGAAATGCCATCGCCCGTGATCTGTGTCAAAGTAGAAATAGTGCTTAATAACTAATCACCTCTCAAGAGACTGCTTCAAGATCAATCCATGCAAACACTGTGGCAAAAACAATCATCATGAAAAGTTTTGTAGAGCCAAAAAGGAAGCAACTTCAAAGTCAGAAACTGCCAATCTACTTTCAGTTGATGTGCCTCCACAAGATGAGGCATCCTATGAAAATTATGCTTTTTGAATCATCTCCATGTATGCTCCAGATCTCTCTTTTGTTGAGTCAAGGTACTCAGCCTGGACAGTCCTCCAAAATGAATGAAATAAACTATTGTGTGTTTTGTAAACACCTCTGGTCACCATATGATGTAGGCCATGTGTATGTGTTTTTTCCATGGTACCTCCTGCAGACATTGTGTGCATGTACATGCAGGGGAGATAACCATTGGAAGGTCTTTTGTATCCCTTTTGTTTACTTCACACCCTTGGGAACCCCTTGCTAGCATGAGAACCTAGCCATAGATTTATCCTTGACCACCATGAGATGGCATGAGAAACTATGAGACTAGATGTATCCTTGACATAGCCTGAGGCATTCCCTTGAGGGGGGGTATGATGGGATATCTCAAGGTGTATGCCCCAGGCACACCTTGGTTTCTATGTGTGTGTGCTAGAGGCACAGTTAGGTGCCCATAAGCACTGTTAGGTGGTGGTAGAAGCCACATAGGATGATTAAGAGAATCTAGGAGCAGATTGAGGAGATGATTGTGGAGCTCAGAGGTCATCAGTGATGTCAGTGATCATGTAAGAGGTGCCTACTTAAGGACCTCACCTTTCTTCATTCCATAAGCAAGAATTCTCAGTTTGTGTTCACTCCATGCTTTCCTTTCAGTTTTCCAACATCTACTGCCTCCCAAAAGGTGAAGATGTCATCCAAGATGCTGCGTTCATAAACAATTCATGTCCGCGTGTCATGAGTGATGTCCACAAGATGTGGTCGTAGCTGTAGACTCAAGATCTTGTAGGCGGTGTCCAGAAGTGTCACCGGACGCCATTGTTGAATGTCTAATTGGTCTCCCCCTTTCGAGATCAAGTAAATCCACCCCCAACTAATTGACTTTGGAAGCGAACCGCAGTCGAAAATCTCATGGAAAGCCAAGCATAGGGGACTATGGATGCACTCCCAGAAGCACTTGAAGAAAGGCAGTGGTAATCTATCCTTGCCAGGGCAATTTTGTGGTAGGAGGGTCTTGAGGTACTCCAAGAGCTCCTGGTTTGTGAACCAAGCATCCAGCTACTTGCTCATGCTCGTAATGACCGCTATTTGAGTGTGTGTCTAGATTGTCTCCCAGGCTACAAGAACCTGAGGGGACTCCTTTTTAGACTGGAGGGGACTCCTTAGACTGGAACAAATGTCGATAGAAGGCAATGGTCATCTCTAAAATCTCTCAAGGGTCCGAGTGGATGTAGCGACACTCATCACACAAGTGTTGTAACCGAGTCCTTGCTAAGCGAGGGCTGGTTGTCTAAAATTACTACCTAGTCATCATATACCCTCGCTGGGCCCAACACACCGTGGAGGAGTGATAGGAGAACTCAGCCCTGCAGATAGATGTCAAGCCACATGCTCTTGTACTTGTTTGCGAGCCATTGAGAGGGTGGGTCCTGCTCCTTTATTCTGTCTATGGAGGCCAAATTCTGTCTCAATGTTCTCTCTTGCTTCTAAAGAGGGTGTTGTCTTTGAATTGTGTGCGACTGAAGGTCCTCACTACTACTATAGATTGCAATTGCTACTGAGCTCCTAGTCATCCCTAGAAGGCTGATAAGCGGGTGGCATAAACATTCAGAATCTGGCCCCTAGAGTCTCCCATCCTCAGGCCAATCCATACTACTCGTCCTTAAGCTCTCCCTGAAAACACATCAAGGACTGGACTACTGAAATACAAAGACTCCTGATCCTATCCAATACTGGGGACCAAACCTCTGGTTCTTTCCCTGAGAGGAGATGATGCCATTGTCTGATGTCCACGGTTGAGAACACGTGCTCTCGGATCAAGAGTATGCCTACTGTCCGTCCCAACAGATCTTGCTGCAACTCTTGACAAAGAATTAGCTGCTGCAATTTGCTGACATGCTTGATATAATGTAGCCCGTGCATGCACAAACTATCAAGGTCCACCTCATTGGGGGGGGTTGTTGGGGGGGAGGGGGTGTTGGCAAACAAGGCCTTCCTATGTGTGGGATCCTGTATAACAATCATGGATTTCTGAGACTTTGGTGGAGGCTTGGATGGACAATGATCTGTGTTCGTGTGACAGCACACCAAAGGCATGACTGGCTCTATGCCCACCTTCAGCGCCCACTGCATCAGAACAGAAATCTCCACTCCTAGTCGGTTGGTACATTGACTTAGCAGCCAATGTGTGTCCTACCTAAGCTGCTCCCAAGGTCACTGCTACTTCCCGGTCTTGTTATTTTTGATGAGTTTGATCAGATGGACGAGGGGCAGCTTCTCCCCAACACTTTATTGCTTTGCATGCAAAGGGCAAGGCCCCATCTTCCTCTAGCCACCTAGTCTTTCCTTCTCACCCCCATGTCGAAGGTATACAAGAGAAGGCGCCTCTTGAGAGCGGGCAGCACTTTCTACAAAACGTGTCTGCACAGCAAACTCGCCCCGGCTATGTAGGCACCCTCCAGATGGCTTGGTCTTTCTTCAAAGGCCCGAATGGAAAGAAAGGCCTGCCCTCTGCTGAGCTTCTACCCAAGATCAGTACTTGGTTTGGAGCCGCCAATGAAGCGGGAGAAGATTCCGAAGTAAGAACGCTCTCTATGAGATTAAGTGGTGCAGCTGATGGAAAAGATGGAAAGCCTGTATCTGGTAATTGCCTATTCAAAAAAGTTCACACTGGTTTCCTTAACGAAACTGTAAAATGGCTCAACTTGAATGCGGGAGTCGGTTACATGCATGGTCCTTGTCCCCCTACGACTTATTTGGAGGGTTGGGCTTGAAATAATTGGATTAAGAAAGGTCTAAAAGTTGTTAGCGTTAGACTTATGAGAATGGTTTTATTGTCTTCCTCTTTGAGAAGGCCGAGATGGCTAAAACCATAGTCAGAAATGGCATTTGGATGATTTAGAACCAACCTTTGCCAGTTACGTGGGATACGGATTTCAGCCTCGATATGCAAAACAAACTCATCCCCCCCCCCCCCCCCCCAGTACACACACACACACACACACAAGCGGGTTGAGTTCCCCGACCTCCCCTAGCTTCTTTTCACAGCTAGAATTCCTGTGTGCCCCTCTAGGATAGTTCCTTCGTAACAAGCAAGAGAAATTCATGAGCCCCATAGGTAATCTTCAAGCTTGTGTTATGATGCGTTTGGCTGTGGAGCCTCCTGATGCCTTAGTTCTACAGTATGAGCAAGGGGGGAGGATAGTCCTAAAAACATTGCAAACTCATGTTTCCTGTGTGGAATGAGTGGACATTTTATTCGGGACTGCCCATAGAAGGCAAGTCGTAGGATTAATAGAGGTCCTCAAGGTGAGGCCCAAGAAGCTGACAATAAGACTGATCCTAGGACTGATGAAGTCCTCAGGAGCTAGTGGCCTCTCAAGAAGAGGATTTTGTGAAGGATCAAGTAGTTAAAGAGGACATTTTGATGGGAGAGCAGGGTGGTTTAGCCCTTAAGAGTGTTGAGCCAAGGGAAACCCCCTATAGAACTCTTACAATCCGTTTGACATCCTGCAGGATCAAGATGATGGGTCTGAATCCGAGACAGATTCTGATGATGTGGTCTTGCCACCCAGAATTTTGAAGAACAATTGGAGAAGGCAGATATGGAGATGTTGATTGAAGAAGAGGGTTCTCAGTTTACCACCGTTAAAGGTAGGAGAATCATTGATAAAGAGGTAAGACCCCCCCTGCAGGGGTTATAAGATATTAAGGAGAGGAAGAAATCTACGAAGGGTGCTAGCCTTGCCCCTAAGGGGCCTGCTCCTTTCAAGAAAAAGCCAAAAAAGGATTAATTTTTGGATTTTACAGCCTCATATTTTTCTTTCCTGAGTCTTAGCGTGCAGCATAGTTGCATTGGCACTTGCAAAATCTAGGCAAGGACAGATGCAGGTAAGGGCGAGGCTGCCCTAGGCATTAATAAAAAAGGATGTGTAGGGGGGAGCTAATTTGGCTTTTGACAAGCATGGTATAGGGGTTGATTTTTTGCATCCCAAGCTCAATTGGATTCTATGTTGTCTGTCTACACCCAAACTCTATCAGGGTGAGGGCTCTTCTTTGGGACAGTTGTGATATTCCTTGTAACACTATCCTATTGGGACAGTTGTGATATTCCTTGTAACACTATCCTAATGGGTGACCTGGTGGAGTTTCGGGCTGACAGGTGGAATGGATTAGCTAAAGTCTGAAGTTGGTGTGATCTTAATGCTGGCTGAAGCTGAAGGACCAAGTGGGTCTTGTGGATGTATCTGAGAACTTGGGTTCATGTGGTTCATGTGGTAAACATGTAGGTTCAATGAGTTCAACTAGGACTTCATTTTTAATGAGATTATCGTCACCTCCTAATTCTCTTTTTAGCCTGCTAACATGAAAAACTAGATGTACTCTACATCCCTCAGGTAAGGCTAATTTGTAAGCAAGTTCTCCAATCCTCCTAAGTATTGTTAATGTCCACAATACCTAGGAGACAACTTCGGACATTTACCTGTCTTTAGAGATTCTGAAGATTCAGGTACCTTAAGGTAGACTTTCTCATTCACTTCAAACTTCAACCTTCTACGGTGGGGGTTTGCATAACTTCGTGCTCTATCCTGAGCTCTTCTTATGCTATCTTTAGCTAACTTAAGCGTTTGATTCATATATTCAAGAAAGTTTTTGGCCACTTGAACCTTCTCTTTTTCGAGTCACAGTGCCATTGGGGCTCTTGGTTGAAATCCATACATCATCATGAATGGACTAAAACCTGTAGCTGAATGTTTGGCACTGCTTTATGCAAATTCTAATATGGGCAAATATTGTCCCAATTAGTTTGCCATTTACTTACATATGCTCCAAGCATATCCTCAATGATCTGATTGACTCTTTTAGTTTGACCATCACTCTGTGGATGATCCGTGGTGCTCATATTCAATGAAGTTTCTAACCTCATAAACACAGCTCTCCAAAAATGGCTGTTAAATTTGCTATTCCGGTCACTAACAATACCGATTGGTAGCCCATACAATCTATAAATATGCTCCACAAATAGCCTAGCTAATTCTGGAGTTTTAACATCTTCATTGACAGGAAAAAAATGAGCCATCTTGGTCAAGCGATCAACAATTACCTACACAGAGTTGTGCCTCCTCTGTGTCCTAGGTAATCCCACAATAAAATCCATGTAGATGCTTTTCCATTTGCTAGATGGAATCTCCAATGGGAATAGGAGACCTGTGAGATCGGAGAGAGAGAGAGAGAGAGCAAGAGAGTGAGCTTGAGAGCTGAAAGCTTGATAGCTGAGTTACAATAGAAGAGTGTGTAAGAGTACAACTCAATGAGTGAGAGATAAGGTTTTGTCCTAGTGACAAAACCTTAGTAGTCACTAACCATAGTTAGTGAACTAACTGCGGTTAGGGGAAAAAACCTCTTAAAGAGGGAAAAGTGCCCCTAACTAGCTTATTAAATTACATTGGTCACTGCTGAATTATATCCATAATTCTAACACCCCCCTGCAGTGCCAATGTCATGTACAAGGCTGATCAATCACCAAACGGATATAAGTTCAGGGCACTGCGAAATGCCTCAAACTTTTCACGTGGTAGTGCTTTGGTGAAAATATCTGCAACGTTGTCATGTGTGGACACAAAGATCATACTGATCTCTCCTGCATGCAACTTCTCTCTGACGTAGTGATAGTGAACCTCAATGTGCTTCGTGCGAGCATGAAACACTGGATTCTTTGCCACTGCAATGGCAGACTGTACTCTAGACTCACTAGGATTCACCCTCGAATTCTGCCCTTCTGCCTCCATAGGTTCACAATGGAAAATGGTTTTTTTTTTTTTTCCAGTCTTTTCTAGAACCCAAATAAAAGATATATATATACACTTCTTTTCTGTTCTGCTTTCCTGGTTTGTTTTCTTCTTTCTCCTACACACTAAACTTCCAAAATATACAATACTTTGAACGTTCCTTTCCACAGTGCAGGAATAACAGGACTATATATAAACTGTATCGAAAAAAGGTGCTTCCTGATTTCTCCTCGTTAAAGATACCAAGCGCCCGATGTAGCTCCGACGTCATATCCAAACAAAGCCCCACCAATGGCTGGAAAGAAAAAAACGGTAAAACTGCGGAAGTCCACTCAATGATTCAGCATCGTCGCTACCACCGATGGACAGCCTGTCGTCACTTGCCTGTGACTTTCTGGAACTATAACGTCAATTAGGCACGAAGACTTGGCAGACAATGGCGATGGTGACTCTTCCGGTCCACTCTCCCTACGTTGCCCTTTGTTGCACCGTCGATCGACCAGGATATCTAGTCTATTCTTCGTTGACCAACGGAATCTTTGTAAGCTTATAGATGGACAGCGCTCTGATGAAGGGAGGCCTGCGTAATTGAACGTAAGTTCCCGTCAACACCACGCCACCTCGTCACGTACAGGTAATTCAATTAACCACCTCTGCGCTCAATTTGCAATTGTGTTCCGCATAATCTGTGAAGACTACGATGATCTTCATGGAGCCCGTCGACCACAGCCGCTGATATCTCCTCTGCCTGCTGTCCGTCACAACCCAACGAGCCCTACCCTTACCTTACGCTCTGATACCAACTGTCAAAGACTCTATCTCTTCTTCAAGAATCTCTATTCCTACGTTGACACAGATCACGGGCGACGACATTTCATTTGTTCCACCCAGCCTACTCTCGTGGATCACAGATATTCTAATTCATTCGTTCCTTTGTTTTTCTCATGCTTATCCACGAGACCCTCATTTCCCTAGATAGTTCTCCTTGCCAAATGTCATCATTTTAGCCTCTCCACTTGGTGCACCTTTTTACCCCTCTCTTGGGCACATTTAAAACCACTTGCCCCTTGGCATTATTGCACATTTAGGTGCACCTAGGCCTTAGCACTCAGAACTACCTAGTCAATGCCATTTCACCCTCACCTAGGACCTTGGCAGTTACTTCTCTTGACCATTTCAATTACGGACATTAACTATTACAAAAGTTGGTCATCTAAGAGAAAATGCCCACCGATCTTTCCGAGGTCATGCTATCTCGGCTAGAGCATAACACTTGAAATCCAGCTCTGTTAAGAGTGGACACTGAAAGAAGATTTTTGGTGATACCAGGCACATATAAGACATCTGAAAGTCTGAAAACTGAGCCATCAATGGCAGTAAGCTCAACTTCTCTTGTGCCACGTACTGAATATGATGAGTTATTGGCACAAGTGACTTTCTTACCAACGTGATGTGCTTGGATGCACCGCTGTCAAAATACCAAGTGTTCAGTGTTTCATTGACACTGAAAGCATATGCATCCGTAGAAGATTCATAACTGCAAGTCAAAAATGCATATGTATCATCATTACAAGTGGCTGTACTATCCTGAGCATCTGGAGCAGCCAGCCTAGAATCTGAAATGCAAGATAAAAGGCATAATCGTGTCCAACAAAGTTGGCTGCAGCATCCCCACTGTCAGATGCATGAGGAGCTGAATCTGAAACAGCCATACCAGAGCTGTTTTTCTTCTCTTTTGCAAGCCTTTTTCTGCATTCTGCAATGTGATGACCTGGCTTTTTGCTGTAATGACAAAAACCCTTCTTCTTGGGCTTACTTGCATCATTTTTAGCCTTTTGTGAAGGCTGTCTTGACCCACTGGAAGGCTGATTTACTGATGTCTTAGCCTGTCCCTTTGTTTTTGACTTGAACTTTGAGAGCATAGCTTGTTCACTTGCAGATGAAGCCAAGTTTTTCCTGGTCTGCTCTTCCTGAAGCAGAAGTCCTATCAACTCATGAAAAGTGAGAGGATTTGCACCCCCCCTCAATGATAAGTTCAGCGAGGTATGAAAGCTGAGATAAGACTCAGGAAGAGAATTCAGAGTGGTGGTAATCATCTCTGAATCAGGAATAATCTCATCTATGTTCAACAATTGCTCTCTGAGATCCTGTAGCTTTGTGATGTGGACTGACATGGAGTCACCCTCTTCCATATGTGTATTACTTAACTCTCTTTTCAAAAAAGATACCCTTGCATCATTCCGGGCTGCATACATGCTTTCTAAAATATCCCACGCTGCCTTCGAGGTCTTACATGACCAAATATGCGGAATGATAAATCTTTTCACTGAAAGAGAGATGCATGACAAAGCTAAGGCATCCCGTGAATCCCATCTCTTCTGATCTGGAGTAGTGGCTATAGCTGCACCACCAACTTGTTCTGCAGCTGCACCTTGTGCACGACCTCTTCCACCTCCTTGCTGAGAAGGGGTATTAGGTGCCATACCTGCTGGTCGGATCTCACCCCCATTCACATAATCCCATAAATTGCGAGAAATCAGAATATTGCGTACCATAAAACTCCAGAGGGAGTAGTTGGTACCATCCAACTTGTCTTCCTGTGAAAGACCACCGAACTGGAAGTCATTCTGATTTTGCTGGGCCATATCTGAGAAAGAGATTTAAGCAGATACAAAACTGAATTCCCTTACTGGGAATGAAATGCACAACTCCCAAAAAACACAGCCAAGCACTGGCTGTAAATGCAACTCAGATTTCTACACTTGCACTGTCAGAAATCTGTCCAAGCATCAAAAACTCTCCAGAATCTGCCAAAAGTGCTGCAAAACACTTCAAGAAAGGCAGTATGAACTGAAATCTCCAGAAATTGCTCTCCCAACACAAAGGCCCCAAAATAGGCCCGAAATTGCAACCGGAAAGGGGCAAACTGATCAAAAGCCCCAAATGTTGCAAGAATTGCCCTGTGTCTGCAAAAGCCCCAAATTTTACTGCAAAATTGCAGTGTAATCACTAAATCTCCAAATTTCTTCAAGAAATTGTACTGCAAAACTGAAAGCCCCAAATTTTGAGCTTGAAATTGCAACCAGAAAGGGGCAATAGCACAGAAAGCCCCAAAATTTGCAATTTCAACAGAAAGCCCCAAATTTTTGGACTAAATTTGCAGATCTGTGTGCAAGATTGCAAGCAGAACTAAAAAGCCCCAAATTTTTGAAGCAGATTCTGCAAATTGATTGCAATGTCTGCAACAAACAAGATGCCCCAAATGTACTCCCAAAAACTGAGCCAAACAATGGCTTTCTGCAAGATGTGCCTGCCAAAGATAAAAAATGAGAGTTTCTCCTGCAAGAAAGAACTTGTGCGCAGGTACAACCAGTTGTACCGTACGTATTGCAGATGTACGGTGAACTGCACGGAATCAAGGCGACCTTGTACGGCAACTGTACGGTAGCATGAGCTGTACGAACCTAAGCAGAGATTGTACGGAGGCAATAATGACGACCTGCTGTACGGAAGCAGGACCAGTACGGAAGTACTGTACGAAAGTCAAGCCTGTACGGAAGCAGGAATGAAGACCTGCTGTACGGAATGTACGCGCATGTACAGCTGCTACGTACGGCGATGACGCATGTTGTACGACAAGTACGGCGAACTAATTGCAGGTGTGTTGGTACGGGCAACGCAGGTACGTACGGCCAACGTAGACTGTACGGCGATGATTACGTAGAAGGTACAGTAGGTACAAACAGCGATGGCACAGCAGGTACGATACGTACGGCGTCAGCTCAGCGACGTAGGTTCTGGAGTAGCAGATCCGTACAGCGCTGTACGGACAGCTTTGTATTACTTCGAGTTGTACGGACAGGTTGTTGAAGCAGGTGCGACAGCAGGAGCAGGAGCAAGAGCTAATGGGCTGGGTGCAAGAGCTCAACTTGGCTCTGATACCAAATGTGAGATCGGAGAGAGAGAGAGAGAGAGAGAGCAAGAGAGTGATCTTGAGAGCTGAAAGCTTGATAGCTGAGTTGCAATAGAAGAGTGTGTAAGAGTACAACTCAAAGAGTGAGAGATAAGGTTTTGTCCTAGTGACAAAACCTTAGTAGTCACTAACCATAGTTAGTGAACTAACTGCGGTTAGGGGAAAAAATCTCTTAAAGAGGGAAAAGCGCCCCTAACTAGCTTATTAAATTACATTGGTCACTGCTGAATTATATCTATAATTCTAACAAGACCTCCTGCCTTAAGGCGTTCAACCTTATTTACCTACCATTTTTGGCACTTCAATACATAATCTTGGACGTCCTTACCTATTTCAAGCCAAAAGAATTGTCTTTTCAAAAGCGCATATGTCTTCTGAATTCTCAGGTGTCCAGCACTTGGACTATCATGACATTCAAAAAGAATTTGGCGCCTAATGTCATTATCATCCGGGACACATACTCTACCCTTATAGAGCAGGTACCTTTGTAGAGCAGGTAGCCATCTTCAAGAGTATATTTTTTCCACTTGAGTCCTAAATCACCAACCTATGGTGTGTCGCTATTTCCATGCGAGTCCTCAGTGAAAGCGTCTTGATTTGTTGGATTCCTATTTCTAATTGCTTTCCATATTTCAGAGAAGTGAGAATCAAACTCACATTTTCCCTTTAAGGACTCTAGGAAATCATTCTGAAATTGAGTAAAACTCAATTCATTAACAATTGGCATTCGGCTAAGAGAGTCTGCTACAACATTGAACTTCCCCTTCCGATATGTCAATTGTATATCAAACTCTTGCATTAATTTATCCCATCTAGCTTTTCTACCTTTAAGCTCTAGCTGATTGCAAATCCACTTAATGCTCTCTTGATCAAAGATGATCTTGAATTTTGCACCATATAAATAGTGCCTTCACTTCTTTAAAGCATACACTATAGCATATAATTCCTTTTCATATGCCGAGTAATTCCGTTGGTCTAACTTTTTGCTTTCAAAAGCCACTGGTCGATCTTTTTGTTAAAGTACCGTCCCAACAGCAAAATCATTGGCATTTGTCTCAACCACGAATGGTTCATTGGGATCCACTACCTTTAAGACAAGAGTTGCTGCTATAGCTACTTTTAATTTTTCAAAACTTCTCTTTTGAGGTTCATCCCATATGAAGGTTCTTTCCTTCCCCTCAAGCTGGTCCGTCATCGGAACAACAATCTTAGCATAATTCTGGATGAATCTCCTATAGAATCTAGACAAACCTAAGAATATATGTAATTCTTCTAGGTTTGTAGGATGTGGCCATTCCAATATAGCCCTTACTTTTTCAAGGTCCATACAAACCCCTTCTTGGGATATTATATGTCCCAAGTATTTTACTTCTTTTGCAAAGAATTCACATTTGGATTCAACAAAGAGAGAATGATCTCTAAGCAACTGAAAAACTTTTCGCAAATGTTCCAAATGTTTTTTTCTGGTTTTACTATAAATAAGAATATCATCTAAAAATACTACAGCAAATTTTTCTAAATATGGCCTTAAGACACTATTCATAAGTGTCATGAAAGTTGCTGGAGCATTTGTTAATCCAAATGGCATTACTCTAAATTGATAATGCCCATACCTAGTACGAAATGATGTCTTAGGGACATTCTTTTTCCTAATTCGTACTTAGTGATATTATGACCTTAAATCAATTTTAGTAAAATATTTTGCTCCTTGCAATTGATCAAAGAGCTCATCAATGCGAGGCATAGGATACTTATTTTTTATGGTGATTTTATTTAGTGCTCAGTAATCTATGCACGAATGCATAGTATCATCCTTTTTCTCTACCAGTAAAACTGGTGCAGACCAAGAACCTCTATGCCCCTGTAGGCCTTACTTATGCACTCCATATTGTTGCCTAGGCCTAGGGCAATCCCTAGTCCCCAATCCTCTACACTCCCATTGATGCAAGCATTGTCGAGCCCTTTGGTTTCCTGCTTCACCATAACCACACTAGACGGTTCCAGGATTATGGCTGACGTAACACTCCCCTTCTCGGATCATCTGCCTTTAGGAGTTATCCTAGTCAGGGGCCTTTGGCAACCAAAAAGGTCATGGTTTAAAGAAAGTCCCTTCTTCTCTCCATTGCCTTATGTAAAACAAAAGGTCAAGAGAATTTGGGAATGTACCTTTGCAGGGATAGCCTCCTGTAGTGATAATTTGGTGAGAGCTGTGATAAGTGGGTGAGAGCTGTGAGCAGAACCCAATCCTCCTCAAAAGAGTAGAGAAAAGAGCTGCAGACGCTAGGAAGAAAAGGAGGGTAGCTCTAGAGACAAAACTTCAAGGTTGGAGGGGGATAATTCAGAGGAAGGCCAGAGAAATCTAAGAGAGGTGAAGATCAAACTGAGAGAGGAAGAACTACGCAAATGCAAGCAACAGTTAGTTTATCAACGGGACTGGTAGGCAGTCAAAGCTGACAGACCCACTGAGGACATGTTTAGGAGTCCATGTGATAGATCTCTATATGAATATCCAAATTGTTGATCATTGCATAGAGAGATCCTAGTGGCTGGTCCACGAGATCCCCTCTGCCAAGGTTTTGTCCTAGGGAGCAGATCCAGCACATTCTTTGAGGAGAGGGCTGCGGCTCACAATGGCTCGTTGACAGGGGATGGCAGAAAATGTGGGGCAGCTCCCCACTTGTAAGCCCCCAAATGAGGAGAGCATGGGGGCATAACACCTGGAGAGATGTAGGGGGCATGGACAGGGATGAAGAGGCTGCCATGTGGGAAGCACACAGGCTGCCACATGGATAGAAGATGACTATCCTTATTTTGACACACCCTGTTGGGAAGATCAGGGCAGATCAGTCCACAGTAGACTGTTGTGGTGCTGCCCGCATTTGGGGCTGCAGACGAGATGCGAAGGAACATGTGGGGCTGCACAGTGGCCTGCATCTAGGCAGGCATATAGCCCACAGTATGGGCTCTAGGGCTTATGCAAGCGCAGCCAAAGTGGGCCTGGAAAAGGCCCACTTTGGCTGCTTATCTTGTTCAGATCCACCAGTCCACAGACTGTCTCAGCCAACCCTAACTGAGTCAACCTGCTTCATCCTACAACAACAAGTCAACTTGCTTCTCAAAGTGGAGAGGTTGTGCATTGCCTCTCAAAGACAGTGAGAAGTGTGGAAACTCAGGTAGGACTCCTGCAATGACAACAATGTCTGGGAGATCAAATCATTTTCAGAGATAATCTCATCAATATGCAGGAGCTGCTCTCTAAGGTCCTGGATCTTAGTTAAATGGCCCTGACATACAATCACCCTCATGCATATTGAGTTTCTCAATTTCGTTCATGAGAAATGAAAGCCTTGCCTCATTCTTTGCCTAATACATAGTTTGCAAATTATTCACGTTGATTCAGAGTAAGCCCTCAGGCCCCCACCACATCATACACGTAGTGTTTGCTATGACACCGCTCGAGATTGATGCCATCTTCTGGGCAGTCACTTATCTCCATAGGGCTTGGGCGTTACCTAGAGGGAGATTACCAATGGTGGCACAAGAGTCATCTATACGGCTAGCTGAGAGCGGGATTCGCATAGCCTAGCACGCACGCATTTCCACATGGTTCAACAGTCAGGGTATTCAGATGGATTGTCTCCCCCCTTTTCAGTACAACTTAGATGCCCCTGATCCCTTGGTCCCATGTGATGAGATCAACCGTATTATACAGTTGGACCTACTCCAACTGTATACGTCATGGCTTGAGAGGGGGGACCAAGACTTCCTCGGTTCTACAGCGACCACCTCTTGAGAGTGTCAGAGGACAGTAGTGAATATCTGACCCTAGTACATGGAGGACAAGCTAGTTTCACACGCCCTCAGGATTGCCATTGGACAAATGCGGGTCTCGTCCCATCAGTTGAGGATCGAGACAGGGAGAGCTACAAGTACACCTTGGGAGTAGCAGATTTGCAAACTATGCACTTTTGGGGGGAGGGCACGGTTTTCGACCAAGTCTGCATTGGCATCTATCTGTTGGAGATGCGACGACATTGAGATACCTTATTGCTTCAAATATCAGAGGCAAAGAGGTCATGCAAGACCTGAATATAATCCCCCTTCCCATTTCTTTGGCATCTTTCTCCTTTAACCCAAATGGGTTGCCCTACTTCTGTGTGCGCAACCCCCACCCCAAACGCCCCTTTTCCCTGGCGGGCCCCTTGACTGCTCAGCTGCAGCCTTGGAATCACAATCACTTATAATCATAATGTCTCTCGCAGGGAGTGGCATCTGCTCCCAAGTGAGGGTCATTTTCGCCTGCAGACCCCGAGGAGTCATTACAGGTCACATGATCCTGTTGCGTCTCTTATACCATAAAAGGATCGATGACCTGTTTGGTGGATTAGACACAGTTAGCCCAGAGATCTTTAGGTTCTGATCACTGGGATTTTGAGATCCTGGATTGGCTTTCTATAGCTGTTGCCTCGTATGCTTGTGGTTTCAATTATCCTTGGTCCCAATGTGCATATGATGCAGCAGAGACAGAGACAGAGAGAGAGAGAGAGAGAGAGAGAGGACTACAATGAATCTCTTATATCTTCAAAGGGAGCTAGCCCACTCTTCCTGCCAACCATGAAAACACATGCCAGGCTTTAAGACTCTAGGGTATAAGAGATTTTGAAAAAGCTTTAATATATGATGTTTAACTCTCACCTGCGTGCTTTTGCATGCACTGACTGATCCCATTACAATATCTTATATTGCATTTTTGGAATTTGAAACAGTCCGTTCAGGAAATCTATATTTTAAATTATATATGAGGATATGAATCTACCGTTTTAGCTGAAATTCTGATTGTGTGATTTTCTGCTGCTATCAAAAAGCTCCATGTATTATCGTAATTGCATGACATCTGGTTGCTAAATTATTTTTGCTAACGTCTACATTACAACTTTTTTCAGGCTTTGCAGAAACAACAGAAAGCTGAGAGAGATGAAGTCTTGCTGGTGCTTGAAGAAAGCCGTAAAATTCTCATTGAGAAGCTAAGGGACTATGAGGGTGGAGAGTGGGAACTCATACAAGAGGCCCATGCGTTTGCCGGGGAGCCTGTCCAACGGAAGGATGATCTTGTTCTTCCTCCGTATCAGTCTGCTGTTCCTGACATTTCTTTGCTTGGAAAGAACGAACACTTTTCAGCTTTTCAGAGGCGTTCTTTGGATAAATCAGGAGAAAACTACTCAAGGAGGGCTTCCCTGGTGAACAGGCTGGGAAAGGAAGGGGAATCCAACGAATCAACGCAGCTGGAGACAGCGGAACAAGATGCTGGA
This sequence comes from Dipteris shenzhenensis, assembly GCF_047967505.1. Classification (NCBI taxonomy): domain Eukaryota; kingdom Viridiplantae; phylum Streptophyta; class Polypodiopsida; order Gleicheniales; family Dipteridaceae; genus Dipteris; species Dipteris shenzhenensis. The sequence continues at coordinate 1,154,912 of NC_141624.1, read as the reverse complement.
GAAGTGGCTGTTGGATCCAGCAGTAAGGTTTCAGGATTTGGTGTGGAACTCACAAATTTCATAGCGAGATTTGGCCATGCTCTCGGGATCACGGCCAAAAGTGGACTAGTGGTTGCAAGCGTGATTGCAATAATTGCATTTGCTGGATTAGAACCGCAGTTGAGAAAGAAATCTGCTGAGAGAGCTTCAAAGCTGCAGACTTTTGTTAAAGGCGAAAATTGCCAAGATGAGAGACCGTCTTCACTTACTTCAAGTCCTCCCCTTGTACACGATGCGTTCTGTCCTGCTGGGAAAGTCTTACTTGTACAGGATGGTGTTAAAAAATGTTTTGTGAAGGAGCGGATTGAGGTTCCCTTCAAAGAGATTGTCAAACAACCAGATGCATCTTATGGATTTGGCTGATATATTGTATGCTGAGCTGGTAGTCGGGAGGTGATGGACGATTTAAGCTTTGGAGATTAGATTAGAAGAGATGTTCCTTCAATGCTGTTTGCAACAGGACTTGATGTTTTTCATGTATCATGTATTTAGAATATACAACATGACTCCCTTTTTGTGGTTTGTTCAACAGATGAATAGGCCAGTGTAATTGACATAATTCTGCTGACAGTGTGTCTTTAACAGAGGTATAGTCTTGCTTATTGTACTTTCCATCAACAAATCCGCTTGGCATACACATTAATTCAGCGAGTCTTTTGCTTAGTTGGTTGCCTTGGGAGCAGGATATTTTGTATTTTTACAGAACTTCTCTCTCATTAGCATGTTGAGTTTTGTGATGCAATTATTTACTGTCTAGCAGAGGATGTCATTTAGTATCTGTTGGTTGGTTTGTTGCATGAGATACTTGCGCACAAATGGCATTAGCTGTAAAGGAGGCCCTCCCTGACAAGCAAGCTGGACAGGAAGGGGAATGCAATGAATTACACAGCAGAAAAGATGGGACAAGGTGGCACTTGGCTCTTAGAAGCTTTCAGGGCTAAATGTGGGGCTTGAGAATTTTAAATTGAGATTTGGATGTGCCATTCAGCCAAGACTGGGTTCATGATTGCAATCTAACAGCATCAAGAAAAGCTCTAATGATCTTATGGTGATGAAAGCGTAATTTAATATCCGGGGACAGACTGAAGCATACACATTGATTTCATTCTCTTTGCTTTGGTTGCCTTGTGAGCAGGCTGTTTTGCATCTTTGCCAAACATCTCTCATCAGCATGCTGAGTTATGTGATGTGTTGATTTAATGATTAGCTGAGCATTTTTTACCAATGGCAAACCCTGCTTAACGACTTCAGCAAGCCAGCTTAGCCTGTAAAACGCTTATATAGAAAGGTATGAATGAAGAAAAAACCTTTCGTGATTGGACATGGTCTAATTCAAACAGACCTTGCAATACAAGACAAAATTGGAAATCTATCAATTTGCTAAAGTTCAACTTCTGGGGAAACTGTGGACGAGTGGAAATGGTCAGCATGGGCAAATTCGAAATATTCAGTATTGTTACCTGACCTCATGCAGTGGAGGATGATCTTGTGAGCAATACGATTGGAGGAAAGGCAAGCAGTTGAGATTTCAAAAGAAGCGATATAATCAAAGTATGCCTAAAAAGGACAAACCACATAGAGACATGCATGCATGCGTACATGTTATATAATAAAAAGGACATAGATCTAAAAGACATTCATTCATGCATACTTCAAGCTCATTATTGAAAGGTTCGGCCCCTAAAATATACCAATACATGGCTCACATGCTCAGTCACATGTGGACACTGCTTTGGGTCTAGTCAAAAAGCGAAGCTAACAACAAAAGTTGAGCATAGACACACCAAGCGACCCACATGTGGATGCTACTTTTGGTCTCATTAGTTGGTTGCATAGCACAACCATCAACCTCTCCCATGTCACAAAAGGCAAAATCATCAAGGAATGTTCTATCTGTGAGAGTGCAGTGGAATCTAGACAGCAAAAGAGAGCACACACATTGCGAACTGAAATACGAGAAAGAGAGAGAGTCTGCACAAGAGATGCGGAAAAATGCCTCAATTGCTAGGCAGAAACCTTGTATAAGTGATGGTGCAACAAGAGGGACGGAGCCCTATTATAGGGTCCCCCTCATCAGCCGACCAAAGGTCAGGTCACCGACCTGGTTGGGGGCCTGGTTGGCTTGCAACCAAGGCACCTAGATGGTGCTACATGGCGGCCTGTTGGTGGCACTAAAGACAGCCTAGGGGCGGGTGAAAACAGCCTCGCAGCTTCCTGCCTTGTCTGCAGCCAATGTGCCTAATGGCAGCTTGCAAGGAGCTCACACAAGCGGGCACACCCACAACAAAGGCCCTCACTCTATGATACATGAGATGCTTAAGACCCCCTCTCAGCTCTTGGATCATGAATCACCCTCATGGAGCTAGAATGAGCACCAAGTTCTTGCTGTGATAAGGGCTTGGTGTTCTACGTCTTATTGAAGATGAGTAGGATCACTTTATCTAGCACCTTCTTCCAACATAATGGTGTTGTATATCAATATGCTTTGTCTACGCATGAAACACCAGATTACGAACAAGTGCTATACAGCTTTGATTATCACTGTGAATGACAGTCGGGGATTTTTGTGGGAAGCCAATCTCTTCAAGCAATCTATGAAGCCAAATTGCCTCACATGTAGTGTAACAAGCAGCCCGGTACTCAGCCTCAGTTGAAGACAAGGCTACAATGGGTTTCCTTTTAGTGCTCCCTCTGATTGTTGACCGGAGGGTGAAGAAATACCCCGTGGTTGAGGGGCAAGTGTTTGAATCTCCTCCCTAGTTGAAATCACTCCAGCCTAGAAGTTGGATCTTGGATTGTTGCCCTGCTTGATAGAATAATCCTTGATCACGCGCACTCCGTAGGTACTTGAGGACCGTCATACCTACATTCCAATGGGTCTTCTTTGGTGTCTGCATAAAGGAGCTCAATAGCCCCACAGAGTAGCTGACATCCAATCTAGTGTGTAGTAGCTAGATCAAGGATCTGATCAACTTACTGTATTGTCCTGCATCCATCGGCTCACTAGGATCATACTTGGACAATTTGGTGTTGGGAGCTATCGGGGAAGAAATAGACTTACAGTCCTCCATTTGGAAAGCTCCCAAAGGCTCCTGTACATACCGCTTCTGAGACACAAAGTAGCCCTCCTTTCTCTACTAGATCTGCAAGCCAAGGAGTGAAGTAACCCTAGGTCAATCATCTCGAAAGGCAATGTGTGCCAGATGCTGCCTATAATGAATAGGTCATCGACATATAAGGGTAGCTAGACCATCCTCTCAAAAGACATACAAATTTGAATTTGCTCGTGACCTCCGAAAACCCTTCCTTAGGAAGAACTCATCAATCTCCTGGTTCCAAGCTCGGGGTGCCTTGAGTGCATACAAAGCGTGTGGACCATCCCTGCTGATCAGGGAAAACTTGCGGGATGTTCCACATAAATTTCCACATGCAAATCACCCTCGAGGAAAGCTGATTTGACATCCATCTGAAAAGATCGGCCATCGCTGATGAGCAACAACTGCCAAGACTAGATTCTAACTACAGCTCCATGGCTTTCTTCCAATGCTCCCAATAAAGCACTTCCCGCACAAAGGAGGTTTTTTTGTGTTTAAGGATCCGAGACATCTACGAATAATTTACTTGAAGAGGGGTAGCCTCCAAAACCTTCTTCTTGCCATGCTGGAACCTGCATGGACCTTCCTCTTCCTTGAGCCACGAAGAGGGAATAATTGTCGCTCCAGAATCATGAAGAGTCTCAACTAGCCACTTGGTCACTCTTTGAGCACCTAAATCGGAACTCTCCCCTGCAACCTGAGGAGGTGCATCATCATCTGATTCACTATTTGGAACATCTGATGGTACCTGTGGGTGCTCAGGCACAAGAACGGCATTACTGTCATCATCATCGACTAACTCGGCAAGAATGGATGCATTGCGGATGGAATTTGTTCATCGAAGACGACATCGACAATTGAGAGTTATACCCCACAAAGATCATCTAGGTGGATTTGACATCTAGCTTCCCCCTCTGCTTCTTGGGAATGTGGACATAGGCATCACATCCAAACAGTTGGAAATGAGAGACATCTGATTTCCTTCCAAAATATGCTTCAAACGAGATGTCACCTTAAGAATGGCTGAGGTTGGAGAATGGTTGATGATGTGGACTACCACAGCTTTAGCCTTTGCCCAAAGGAATCAAGGAACGTCCCGATGCACCAGCATGATCCGGGACATCTCCCATGACAATTTTGTTCTTCCTCTCCACCACACCGACTTCATAAGCAGTGGTAAATTCTCGCCAAATACCCTTCTCCGCACAAAAACTTATCAAACACCTGGAAACATAACTCACCACCTTTGTCGGGTGTAAGGGCTTTCACTGTCAACCTAGACTCATTCCCTATGAGAGCACACGACTCGAGAAATCGAGAATATGCCAAGGCCTTTAGAGCCATAAATACAACCAAGTAAATCTATTGAAGGCATCAACCAGCAGCATAAAATACAAAGCACTCCCAAGACTCAAGACCGCCATCAGGCTATAGAGATCCACATGAAGCATCTCTAGGGGTGTGGAAGCCTACCTAGTAACCTACTTCGCTCTCGATGTTGCTTGTAAGCGTGAACGACAGTGCCCATGCCTACTGCCTACATCAAGTAACCCTAAAACCATATGTTCCCGAGTAGCATGCCACAGTGCATCAATGTTCAGGTGACCAAATTGGAAATCCCGCATGTCACCCCAGTGATTGAAGAGAGAGCCGCCAAGGTATGAATATCACGATCCACCATACCAATGTACCTAACCTCCACAAAGTCTTTACCAAACAAAACTATTGTGCCTAGTTTGCATGTCTCATGAACTCACAAAAAATTAAACCCAAGGGGAGAAACAAACAATATACATGAGAGGTGCACTTCCCCCTCTGCCATTAGGAATAATGTCGAGACTAAGTTCACCACCTCTGTCGTTGGGAATAATGTCGAGACTACCTTCACCACGTGCCTTGATGGTTGAACTATCGCTGATGCAAATATCAACCCCAATGATCACGAAGTTCTCGAACCTTGCTAGGGATGGGCAAATGTTTTGAGAAGCTCCACTATCCACAATCTAGGTTCTAGTGCATATGAGGCATTGGAACCCTTACTAGTTATCCAATAAGGGCACTTCCTCCAATAGTGACCTTTATGGCCAGAGTGAGTGCACGTGCACTCTGCCTTAAGTGCTTCCTTCTCTATAGTTGTCTTCTTGTCATAAAAGGTCCTCCTCCCTTGGTTCCTTCCCTTTTGCAGAGCCACCAAGGCCTCCAAGAGCTACTGCCCTGAGAAGGGCTCTGAAAGCGCTCCTCTTGGTCGAGCACCATAGGTACCAACTCCTCCCAAGTCAACATATTCATTTTCCCATTGGTGATCAAGGACGAATAAAAAGCAAAGTACTAGGAAGATAGGTGGGAAAACACTATAATGGCTATGCCCTCAGATGAAATCTTCTTTCTTCCTTGAAGAAACTCTTGCTGAAGCTCCTAGAGCTTGTTGATGTGTTCCCGCATGGTTGATGACTTTGCAGGATCCAACAATCTCATCTGAACTTCTAGAGAGACTCTCTTTATGGGGCGAAGTTCTGTTGTACAAGGACGCTAAGTGCTCCCATACCCCTTTCGCTACCATCATATGCTTCACATAATTAATGATATGAGAAATACAATTCAAGAAAACGAATGAACGTACCCTTGCATTGACCCTGTCCCGTAGCTGAGCCAGAGTCTCAGCTCCTGATCTAGGATCTCAAGGTTTGCTTCAAGGGGATCTGGCCTCAAAAACCCACCAAAATGAAGTTTGTAAGATCATATGACTACAAAATGGACTCCATCACAACCCACCATACACTCTAATTGTTCCCATCCAATTGACAGTACACTGGGAAGGTGGGTAATACGGGAAACTTCAACTTATTCTCAGGCATCTCTGACAGGGTAGCCATGTCAAAAGGAAGGAGTAGTAGAATGGGAAAGGGGAGGGTGGATGGGGAAAATAGAGAAAGGAGACAAGGAAGAAGAGAGAAGAGGCTTGCAAAAGATGATGAAGAAGCTTGCTGCCTACGATACCTTTAGGTCCTTGCTATTCTACCCTTAGAAACACCTCCTCTTTGATATGAAAACACCCTTCAAATAGGTTGCCTAAACAGTCCGCATCTCCTTGTGCTCTTCTTCAAACACCTCAAAGCAACAACCCAAAACATTGCACAGTTTGCTAGCTCCAAGCGCCATCCATGTGTTAGGTCTTCTTCAGCCAACCTTTGACTCTAATATCCTAGGTGAGAGTGCAACAGGAATCTAGACAGAAAAGAGAGCACAAACATTGCAAACTGAAATGCAAGAAAGAGAGAGAAATTCTGCACAAGAGATCTGAAAAAATGCCTCAACTACTAGGCAAAAACCTTGTACAAGTGATGGCACAACAAGAGGAGCCGTATCTGACCTACTAGTTGGGGGAACCAGGTTGGTCCCCCAACCAAGGTGCCTAGATGGTGCCTATGTAGCGGCTTGTTGGCGGCACCAGAGAGAGCCTAAGGGCGGGTGAAAATAGCTCTGCACCCTTGCCCTATCCACAACTAATGCCCCTACATGGTGGCTTACAAAGAGCACCAAATCCACCCACAACGGGGGGGGGGGGACACCCACAACAAAGGCCCTCACTTTAAAAATATAGGAGATGCTAACTCTATCATGCCATCAACCTAAAAAGAGAAGGTGCCAAAAGCCCAACATGAGACATCTCGATTGCTAGAAATGTACCAATCAATATTGTTATGAAAAGAAATTGCTTATACGCAAACCTTCCATTTTGACATAGATATACAAATGATTTTTGTATAATTTGGTGCACATTATGCTTGATGTAAAATTTATATGTGATCTATCATGCCTCAACACCTACCTTATCAAGAAATTGATATTGGCCTTCTCTCAAGATGCTAGATATGAGGTGGAAGGAGTAACTATTATTGCTTATCAATCCCACTTAAAGGGAAGACCCTTCTCAATTTATCCTATATCCTGTTGCTGATTGTTAAATAGGCTAGCCTCTAACTTAATAAAGGCATCAACAAAAATATATTTAGACCCCTACCATGCAACTTCTCTCCCTATGGTCAAACTCAATGTTGGAATCTTTAGGAATATCAAGGCTTGTTCATTGTCATAACACGATAGCCGTGTTGTCCAATCATTTGAAGGGCCAATACCATAATTCTATAACTTGTTTCCAATATGTTTTGAAGACCTAGTTGGAGATTATGTGCTCTGCATCTAATCATTGTTATAGAGGAAGATTTTGTGTGTGTGTGTGCACACATGCATAGTTCACATGTACATGCATGCACTTGCTTGTGTGTGTGTGTGTGTGTGTGTGTGCGCGCGCGTGCGGGGGGTGTGCATATTGTGTGTCGCATATGCATGCACCTACTCTCGTGTTTGTACATGCATGCATGCACACGCTCGTGTATGTGCATGTGCATGTGCCTGTGGGAGGTTGGGCATTATCGATGGGGGATTTCAAGAGCATGCCTTGGAACATGCTCAAGAGTGCACTATCATTGGGGATAACTTTGAAGGGAGATGGTGCTAGTCTACCTCTTGATAAAATTTTGATCCTTCTTGACCTACTTGTAGAGTACATGGGAATAAGGTCTCCTATAGAGATATTTTCATTTACGAGGATGTGGTCAAGCTAGGATTTGGAACATTTTTCCTAAGTCTCTTAAGTAAGGAGGGGTTCCCTTTGACATTCATTCAAAACTTCTACTACTAGCATTCCACCATACTATCCTCCAAGTAATGGCAAAAGGCGTGGAGTGAGTCATATGCTTTATTACAACGAATAATTCCATTGGAGGAAACTAGATTTGTTCTTGCAAAAAACAAATCACTTGACATAGATGAAATGAAAGGCTTGAAAGCCTTCATTAAACATCTTCAAAGTATGATGCAAAAATATCATGAGGAATCAACTAAGAATTTGGAGACAATTAAATCAATTGAAGCACTTATCCAATCTTTAGAAAGACAAGAAAACTTAATGAGCATTGAATACTATGAATACTTTTGGTCAGAACAAGTTGGGTCACCAAGTTTTCCTTTGGATATAAATATGTTAGTAGATATGGAGGAAGCAGAGGAATGCCTTTTACCTCAAAAATATTGTGGCAGGAAGGGAGACAAACCTTACCAAAGTTTATACCATCTAATGAGATTGAAGAGAGTCTATTTGTTGCAATTTGGGCATCTGATCCAGGTTCAGAGTTGGATGACCAAGGTGGCCCAATTTGGGTTGCAAAGGTTGCTAAGATAGAAAGGGATGACAAGGGAACTCCTATAACATTCACAGCTTTATGGTATGAACCAAAGCCATTGAAAAATCTCCTGAGAAGATATACAATAAAACAAATCTATGGGGGATGCTTGCAAAAGAAACGTGAATGGGTTCCAAATAATGAGGGATTGACAGAGGTGGAAGTCAGTAGCATTATTCATTGCTAGAAATCGAGGACACGAAGTTTTAAAAAGAAGCATGGATACAATGTTGAAAAATGTATCACAATCCCTGATCCAAGTCGTGTCCATATTAAACATCATTTGGCAAGACTTGACCCATCAAGCGCAAATACATTACATGAATCTGATGACTCTGAATGAGATTCAGATGCATAAGATAATGTTTTGTATGCTTTTCTCCATACAAATGGTGTATCTATACACCTAGTTGAAATTCAAAAGCCTTGCTCATTTACAACTTAGAACCTAGGTGTGTCCCATGCTTTCCCTGTAAGTAGTTCTATTTATAAGAAATGGTAATTTACATGCTTTCCCACATGGTTATATGGTTTCTATAATGACCACTCCAATCTTGATTGACTCATTTGAGACCAAATACCTCTCTTCTCTCATTCACCCCCTTGAACCTAGGTTGATATTCCTTATCAGAATTTAGGGCTAAATGCAAGCTCATCTCATGAGGAATGTTTCTTGAGCATGTCTACAAACCTTATTGATGGATCCTTATAGCCTAGACCTTTGGGTGATCTCAACGAAAAACCATGGTGAATAATTTGGTGTTTTCCATGGCTCCATACCTAAAGTTTGCTCATTAATCAAGAACTCTAGAGGCTTTTAGCCCTCTCCCTTGCCCTCCTTTGGCACATTCCCTTCTTCTTATTCCCTACAATCCCCATTCCCCCTCCCATCTCCCATCCTTATCATTGTACTAATAGTTAGCTTTCAAAAGACAGAGAGTTTGACAAAATATCTAGTAGTATGACACGTCTCCTTCTCAAAACAAGAATCCTTTGTGAGAGTTGTGAGTGCAGAATCCTATTATGGGGAGAGAGAGAGAGAGAGAGAGAGAGAGAGAGAGAGAGATGTATTAACATCCTTGGAATGCCTCATGGGCCTATGGGACAAAGTGAAAATGAAAACTCATACAAGCCACAAAGGGCTCACTAAGACCCTTGCTTTGTGCTATGCTAAGCTGAAACTATATAGATCAAAAAATTTCTTAGAGAGAGAAACTCATAAGAAAGTTGCTATCAAGTTTGAGAATATAGTTGATGTACAAGAAATCGAAGAAAATTTTCAGTCATCTCTATCTCCTCCTAATCTCTCAAATGATGGGTTTTGCATGAATCTTGATGTTGGGTTAGAGAAGCTAAGGGAATTTGGAAATACCCAGTTCTTATGCATCTACCAAAATTCCTAGATGTTGTGCATCTTCAACAACACTCATCTTTGTCTGAACCATAAAAGCATTTAACATTGACATTCCAACTAGACCGGTCTTGCTAGTGATACATGATCATTAGAACATTGATCTTGAAACTAGGGACTAAAGAAGGATTAGATTTCATAACCTCATGCTCATTCCCAATTCCTTCCAACCAATTAAGTCCTTCCAACTACACAAGTCTCGTGGCTCGGTTGACCTCCCTATCCTCTCTAGATATTCAATGACTTTGCTAATATCTATATATCCACCATGGGCAAAAATCTTCTCCTATTCATACAACTAGAAATCTTTCCCCTTTAAGATGGAAAAGAAAAAGCACCTTCAAACAATCTTTCAACTATTGTATTCAGTTAATGTTGGATTTCTAGAAGCTTTTTAGCATTCACGATTTTGCATTTCTTTAATTTTGACAAATTGTAGACTAAAGTGGAGGCAATAATTATGTGTAATAAGCCAAGGCAAGCATACAAGACTACCACCATTGTGATAAAGACTCTAAAATGGAAATGTTTTTAGGAAAAGGCTCCACAAGCAAGCTTGCACCAAAAACACATTTTGAAACAAAGAGGAAATGTTACAAATTAGGAGAATCGACATGATCCTCATATTCATGCCTATCAACAAGCATCCTCCTTTCTTATGTATCCTCTTTCTCTCTATCTTTGCCTTATCGGCATGCATCAAGATAAGGATCATGTGTTCCATATGAATACATATACGAGGAGGACAAAAAGGGAGGAAAGAGAGCAAGGCATTAGGAAAGAACGGAACTTATTTTGGGGCCCTCTAAGAAATTCACTATTTACCTATTTTTGTTGCACGCAAATATGGAAAATGCCATAAAATATGAATACTTATTGCAAAAATATCAATCCAATACTCAGGCTTCACATTAAATGCATATATAAGATCTTTGATTTTTTGTGCAGTATAAGTGTCTGCAGCAAGCCAAAACCCCCGAATCGACCCTGGAGACACTGAAAACCGACGTCCGGAGGTTCGAAAAAGAGCAAAAATGCCTAGAACTGGAGATTTGCACAAAAACGCGATTTGGCTAGCTGGACAATTCCAACTAGCTAAATCGCGTTTTTGCGCAAATCCCCTGTTTAGAGCATTGCACAAATCCCCCGTTTCGAGCATTTTTACTCTTTTTCGGACCTCTGAACGTCGGTTTTCAGCGTCTCCAAATTCGATTCGAGGTTTTGGCTTGCTCCAGACGTGCTGGCGATGTCAGAATCATCAAATACTGCGCAGAAATTCATCTTTTGAAGATCACATATGTCAATCATAATAAAAGAAAAAGATTTTGAATGACTTATTTCATATTTTTACATGGTTTTTGGTATTTTTCCAACGTTACATTGGCCCTCTTCTGATTGGTCAAGAGCCTATTTTTCTAAACCTTAAAAGGCTCCAAAATGAGCTCTCTTTTTTCCTAATGGAAGAGATCCGAAGAATGTGACAAAGGAAGGGATGAGGTCTTAAGGTCTATAGGAAATGAGACTCCCTCTTCTCATCTTGAGGGAATATCTTCCTATACATCCACCCGATAGTGGGAAAGTTTAGAACGTTATCGCAATCATCGTATACCCACTGCTCCAAATCACCATGTTGATCAAGAACAACATCACCATCAATCAAATCTAGTATGACCTTTCCAATGGTTAGTCTATTGAAGATGGAGACAATCAATGCATCATGGATGTATAGTAATCTAATCAAGGAACTTGAAATCTAACTTCTACAAGTAGAGAGCCAAATGTTGTATGCATGAAAGAACCATGTCAATGAAAGAGAATGGTTGCTAATTGTATATGCAATAAAGAAGTATAGGTAAAATCTTCTTTCAAACTGTTTTCCTTCTAAGTAACATCTTTAAGTGCTATGACTTTATTGGAGACAAAAAACACCACCGCCAACTACACTAGAATGCATTTTTTGATTGCATGCTAGTGCAATCCCTAACTTCAAGATAAATCCGACCTCGTCAACCATGTTGACAAAAACAAAAATGACACAAGTGAAAGCCCGGCTTTAACATTTATAACTTTTAGGAAACAATTATTGCACTTTCATACCCACATTCAATATAAAATCAACTATGGAGATATTTCTATCTATGATTTATTTATTCTATGATGTTTAAGTAAAAGTATAGAACATGCATTGTTTTGAGCAATTATGGGGATACGTGTTTCTATGTATGCCATGTTACCTAACTTGCTCCCTATTATGATGCACATGTACTTCACAAATTGGAGCCTCGACTTGAAAATTAGAATAAAAATGAGCTCGAAGGAACAACTCCATTTTTCAATCCCAAATAGTAAGTAATCCAATCAATGTCTTAATACTGCATTTCTTAGACTTTAGTTTAAATAGAAATAAGGATGACATTCTTTACATTTGCAAATTCAAGTATGTTTGCATAGTTTAGAGCAATCAAGTGCAGAGATTCATAAAAGGCATTTTGAGAAGAAGAATAACAAAGAGTAACATGTTTGAAACCACCCACTAGTGGGCATTGGGACCCTAAGTAAGGCCTCGTTGATTTAGAATTGTCAATGATGATAGGTAATTGTTCTAATGTAAAGATTAGAATTGAATCAAGTACAGAGCGTGCTCACACGATTTCAAGCATCCATTCTTAACAGTACCAAACGGCTAATTGAAGAAGGCTTGTCACTAGAGAATCATTGGTTCGAAATTGTGACACCCATCACGATGAGATTGGGCCAAACGAGAAAGACCTCAAACGGCTCAAAGGTCTAGTACATACAGCTCAAGCAGAGCATTAGGAAAGTAGAAGGCCAATAAACCATTCCTTTCAGCAATAGAGCCATTCTAGCTCTGAGTGGCCACAGTTTGTGCACAGGAAGTATTTGGCAAATATTTAAGCAGAAAAAGGTGACCGTATAGCATGATATATCCGAAGTACATTTTATCCAGGAGACGCAGAATGCAATCCTGTAATGAACACTTAGCTCTTCAAATTACAATGGAAATCCTTTGACTGTACATGGCCGATCCAAATGCGGGAGCATGCCTTGTTTGTACATCTTAGCTTTAGAATATCATCTGGGCAATAGCTAGAACCACTCTTTCACGCCGTTGGAGGAAAGCTTCAACGCAAGGAGGAGCTTCCACAGTCCACCCTTGTAAATCATTTGAAGATGGCATACTTCTATACAATGCTATGGGCGGTAACTGATGCATTCCAGTATCGATAGGGTCGGTAATACAAATCTTCGAATCGATGGGAATGGCTAAAATATTGAGCTCTGGATAACGTGGTCTTCGTGAACACACAGGCCATTGGGAATTCAAATGATTGGCTTTCTTGAGGTTGGGTGATTGAATCCTGGCATGTAGTTTTGGTGGGCAGGGTTATCGACTTGCACATCCGCCTTTCGCCAACAAGAAGAGGTATCGGAAGCGGAAATCGAAGGGTATGACTGCAAAACTTTTGGAATTGAGGAATTTATGCTGCCGATGCTTCACGCAGTTCCTAATCAGACTTGCTTGTGGACAAGGTAGGAACTGACATATCCAGTCCAATATTGCACTTTCTTCGATTAGGCCGCACAAAAAATCGTGTAGCAACTTGGGCACAAGCAGCTTCCCCTTTGCACTGATGCCCACTGATGCGCGGACGTAATCTTGGAGCGCAATTTGTAATTCCTCGTGAACATTTTCGGCCGTGTACACTCGCACCTGCATGCTAAAAGTGATCTATTAAGATACTAGCCTTGCCGCCGCTTAATATCCTAAGCGAATGAGAAAAGCTCCTAAGCGCTTATTAGCGCTTTCTCACAATTCGATCTTACCGCAGGAGATGCAGTTGCTCGCAAACTTGAACTAAATTAACTAAGATCTTGGCCTTGCCGCCGCTTAATATCCTACGTGAATGATAAAAGCTCCTAAGCGAATTAAAACAGCTTACCAGAGCATTCTTACAATTAGATCTTACCGCAGGAGATGAAGTTGCTCCAAAACTTAAACTAAAGGTAACCAGTGGCTCGACCCGGTCAATTGCAAACATGCTAACCTCCTCCCTGAGCTTCAGCTTTTGATGCGCCAGCAACGACGCCTGCAAATTAGGCTCCAACATTCATGATGGATGCTTTAATTTCCTTCCGGTGTCAACATGAGGAGATGCTGTTTATCTGTTAGTATTCAATGTTGAGACAGGTATTTTACGGACTCACAATTTGAGGTCTATACCATGGCGCTTTCCCCTTCAGTAAAAGGTGTTCAATAATGACTGCGTTGAATGAGTGCCCACCAACAGTGTAAGCAGCCTGCACAGTAGCAATGAATTAATGCATGTGATACTTTACGAAGCAAAAGGCCTTTCAGAGAATGATGTCCTTAAAAAACCAAACAAACCTTTTGCATCAAGGAGAAAAATTTGAAGTCGTCCTTCGGTACTCCATACGCAAGGTAAGCCTAAAGTAATGCTTTCGGTATGTCAGTAAATTTGCAAAAGCTTTTGATAAATATATTGCATATTAATCCAGGTTCTTGTCTGTAAAAAAAAGGGGAACCTAGGTCATTCAGAGTTTTACAAGCGTGAAGAAATTGTACATGCATCATCAAGGCATTGTAGACATTGATCCAGAAGGCCAATTTCTCCTCATGTATCATGCTACTTGGGTCAATTCTCGATAATTGCTCAACTAAGGACCTGCAAACAAACAATGGAGTACAGGAGGAAAAAATTAGCTTAGCAGGAACGTGAAAAGCTCTACAACATCTCTCCAGTCAACATTGAAAGTAAAACAAGTGCATCAGAAAGGGGAAAGCCTTACCTGAACATCCGAAGGGCTTCAGCAGCATACTCCAGTTGTTCTTTCCCAACGCACATCTCAGAGACTTCAATGGCTGCGCTGTAACTGCCAATATCTGCCCAAGGAAGCTTCTCTGGTGTTCTATATGGACCAAAAGGCTTCTCAGCTAGTGGACTTTTTGTAGATGACCAAAAGGATGATTCAGAGAGAGAGGAAAGAGAAGAAGATGTAAGATGTTCATATGGTGAAGTTGGAGACGGAATTATTTTGGTTGAAGAGGAACTTAGAGTATCTGCAGTATCTGCTAGGTGCCGATAGATGCTGATCATACAGTGTACCATTTCTTCTGACAGTCTATTGGGCTGCTGCCACGAATTTCTGATGTCCAAGTCTCTCAAATGGCCTGTCATCTCCCCATGCAACTTTGAGTTGGGTGAAGCAGAGTGCTTACATTTCATCTGCAGAAGCAAATTCACAATTGATCTCTCTCTCTCTCTCTCTCTCTCTCTGCCCTAAAGGGAAAAGTTGAAGATGCAATGCAAGTTGCAACGAAGGTTCCTAGAAACATGTTACAACTGACAAGGGAAGAATTACTTTAGTCCTACCACCAAGCCATATACATTCAAAATGATCAGTCAGACTTGACTATACACTGACACTTAACGAATATTCGTTAGCTTTCTCTACAGAGCAAGCAAAACATGACACTTGGCACCCATTTTTTGAATGTCATTGCCTTTAGGCAGATACCTAATAAACAGCAGGCTTTGGGGAAGAAAGGGGCGGATGGTGGGTTCCTGTGAGTATCAGAAGCAGACAACAGACAAGTAACCCTTATTCCAGAGTTTCCTCGGTAAAGGATGTGCACTGACAACCATTGAATTTTTCAAATTCAGAGCGAGAGTGAGGCCATGGGTGCACTTCTTGAATTGCTCCTCCAACCAAATCCGTACTTCAGATTTATATCACTCACTGTGCAACACACTAAGACAATGCATTTTTTTAGAATTTTGCAGTGACGGCACCTAGTATTTTATTATCTCAATCTCTTGCTAACGTCAGCTGTGCCCTTTTAAAGAATAGAAAATGAAAAGAAATTTTGGGTTGCATAGGCCATGTTTGGTCCCCATGGACCCTAAAAGAGAGAAAATTTTAATTGACCTTTCCACTCCTCATTTGGCCCATTGACTTTTATTATGCATTTTTTTGTATCATAAACCCATTGGATCTTCATAGTTGTCAACAGTTACATTCCTTCTTTCTATCTTTTGAAAATGGCACATTGCAAACCTTTTCTGGAGAGAGAAGACCTGGCGACTTCCATGAATGTTTGCAACCCAGCTTTGTACTTTGGACAAGACAATTGTTTTGTGAGCCACTTTCATCATCTGAGTAGAGATTCTGTTGTGATGCCTGGTTGCTGGGACTTGTTAGGAATCTCACAGGCGTATTATTGTAACTGCTTGTAGAAGCACCACCGTATGACGAGGGAAAATGAGCACAAATTCTAGGACTAGAAGGTTCTGTCAAAATAGTGGCACAAGGATGTTGTATAGAGCAGCGAGCATTTGCAGACCAGTTGTAGCTTCTTCCAGAATTAGAACTTGGTGACCTTGTTCCTTCTTTTGTTTGATTTCGATAAGAGCTTGGTGACTCCGTTATTTGAGTTGCTTGGTCTTGGTCCTGCACTGAAAACTTCAAGAATCTATGTTCTGCTTTCATTCGTTCTCCTTGCTCAAAGCCTAATTGCAAATTTAAGGCAGCCGTCTGCTCTTCGAGGTTTGAAACAGTCATTTCCAACATGGCAATATCTGCAAGCAGTTCCTGTGTCTGGAAAACGCTTCAATGTTGTTAGAGAATATGTGAGTTTTCCAGCTACAATAATGCAGCAGATTGACGTCATTAATTCACCAAAGTCATCAATAATCACAGTTGCATATGGCCAAGGAACATACATTTGTTGGTAGATGTCCTGGGGAATTTGGAAGAGTCCCAGCAGCATGATCAGATGCATGTTCTAATGCATAATGCAGGTCAACCTCGTGCTGAAGCTGTTTTTGTAACTGGAAGACCTGCACAAATTAGTCAGACGTAGTCAGGCGTTTCAAATTAATTAAAAAAACCATTTTGCATTTTGTGAATGGCCTTTGTAATATACAGACCACCAACAAAGGCTACAGTATGTGCTAAAGAGACAACAACACATCACATACATTTATGTGCCCACTTTTTCAGTGTTAATTTTCACACAGCAGCTTGCTTCTTTCAACAGGAAACTGTATATGTACATGTACATTTTACACACTTTTTTTTGTGACATCTATGTGCTATTGTATTATAAAAAGCATTCCTCAAGGAGAGGAGATGCTGTTACAAAATCAGAAAATATATTTTACAGACTTTTTTCTTGGAGGGTGGAATCCACACACACACCCACACCAAAAAAAAGCAACCACCATAAAAGCTCTGGCAGGAACAAGATGCGGCACATACATCTTTCTCAAGTCGAGAGCGTTGTAATTTAAGGGTTGCACTTCTGCTGCATTCATAAGAGTCATGGCCACCAACCAAT
This sequence comes from Dipteris shenzhenensis, assembly GCF_047967505.1. NCBI lineage: Eukaryota > Viridiplantae > Streptophyta > Polypodiopsida > Gleicheniales > Dipteridaceae > Dipteris > Dipteris shenzhenensis. The sequence continues at coordinate 1,137,743 of NC_141624.1, read as the reverse complement.
GCATCCTGATGCATGGGAAAGACAAGAATATATAAGACGCCACTAATCTCTCTCTCTCTCTCTCTCTCTCTCTCTCTCTCTCTCACAACAAGGGAGCTTGTCAGATTTTCTACAAGAGAGAAGTATGAAACCACTTGATCCCAGTTTCTGTAGATTCTCAAGTTCAGACAAGAAAGGGATTAAGTTTTTGCCAAGCAAACCACAGAAAAGGATGGAAAAAAGTCAGATGGCTCCTTCTTACATATACAATCCCTAGAGTATGCCAATGCTTATTGACCGGTTTCTGTTATAAAACAAGGATATCCGTGGGACTCGAGAATTCAAAATGCCAGAATCAATAATTACATTGGGTCCCTGTCTCAAAATGAAAAGAAAGAGAGGTCCCTTTGGTGAATTGATCTGGTTTTTGAGTCCCATAGACAATATTGGTCTCCACAAGCAATGAAAAGGAATTATTGTCATCTCTATCTATCTATCTACCTAACCATCCATCTATCTTTTGCAAGCATTTGCATGCATGTAATTCAAACCAATCTGTGTGTGTGCGAGCACGTGTGCCCACAAATTTGCATATGTGCATATAGATAGAGAGAGAGAGTAATAGATAGACCAATGGATGGATGGGTATATATTTGCATAGAGATAGAGAGATTAATATATACACTTTTGGATGGATGGGTAGGTTGGTAGGTAGAAAGAGATGACTTCGCAGCTTTAGCGGTCATAAGAATATGACATCATATAATTTTTGTCGAAGTTGTGACACGTTGATATTCCATTAATTATTTCTGATTGCCCTATCAACTACTTTCTCTAAGCTTGTTTACTGAAAGCTGGTCTGGAAGAGATTAAAATGAAATACTTACATCTTCATATACAATTTCATCTTAGAAGAACATAATGTGGACCAATTTGTTATGTAAATGTTGTCCTTAATTGCCAGCTCCAAAATGCACCAAATGAGCGAGGGAACAGCTCCAACTCCTTTGGGATGAGGAGCAAATTCACTTCATGGTAGAGGTACAAGAAAGGAAATTTGGGCCCAAAATCCATAGTGGCTTCAGAGTCCAAACACCACCACGAGCTGCTTGTTTACAAGTAGTGAGGTGCTTAAGGCCCTCAAGGCCCTTCCAATGAAGGAATGCCCAATTGAGTCTGGCCTTTTCTTCTCGGATGTAGTACTCTAGTTCACCTGGCCTACCAAGAGATCTTTGACTTTGGACTGATGCCACTGCCCTTTCTTGTGGATGGGCCCCAAGGAAGGTGATAAAGCATACATCAAGTAGTGATAGCCAATTACCCTTCTAGAAACCACCTATAAGACCTTAGCCAAAATCTTGGGCTTGGTTTGCGGCCCTTTTTTACTGACATGATGAGAGGCTGTAGACCAAGCTTGTCAAGAGTCTCAACCTATCACAATCCTTACTCATGCTTTTGGAGAAGGTTTACAACAATGTGGACTAGAATTTCTTCGAGGGCATGACGAGGACTCGGTATCTCACCTCAATGGATCAAAGGAGTTGCTGCCCTTTATGCAAGTAGCTCTAGGCAAATGTTGATACTAGATCAAATAGGGAGGCCTCTTTCCAACGATCAATCTAATAAGGAGTGCCCATTGGTGTCTTTTTTGTTCCTCTTTGTTGTGAGGGCCTTTGAACTACTTTCTTATATCTTAGGAGGTGGGGCTGATACCTAATAATTTTGTAGTTAGAGAGGATTTGCCTGAGAGAATATTTGGCCTTGGGGGCCAAGGTCGAATGTTCAAGATGACGGTTTGACATTGGTTGCTATTGGTGCTATTCTTGTAGAGGAAACTACCTTAGCTCAAACCCGTGCTATTGATACACAAGCAATCAATCTTGCTCAAGGTAATAGTTCATAGGAGCAATCAATCAAGGATAATCTAGACCCTATGATCAAGGTTCCCAAGGAATTGGCCAATGAAATTAGGGTTGTCAACCTTAAATTGAACCATGGCTAGACTCTCGAGGAAATGAGTTGGGACCGTACTTGCCCTGCAACTGAGACAAGAACAATAGGGGACCAAGAGACAACACAAAGTATACAACAATCTTTGCTCAAGATCGTTGCACAGATAAGGCAAATCTAAGGAGTATTCACATGGGGGATGATTGCCTAGCTAATAGGGAACACATCCTCCCCATAGAGACCATCTACTCTTGCCCACTTGGTGGACCAAGAGAATCAAGATACTACTTTACTTTACCGACAGTGGCCTAAGAGCTCTCCAAAGGAGATGAATAACGCCTCACTGCCTGGAACATTTGGGTAGGACAATGCAACCTTGTGATGGGAGACCACAGGTCCATCCTATTGCCACCCTTGGTTAGATATTATCTATACACCTTCTGCACCACTTCTGCTCATAAGAAAAACATCCCTCCAGTAGAAGCTATAGTTTTGGAGCGATTCATGCCAAAGATCTAACGAATACAAAATATTGCCTCGTGACTTGAGGGCAGTACATACAACATATTAATAAAAGCTTCAAATTCAAAAAAAGGTTCAAACTTCAAAATCAAGGTAGTGACATTCGACAAAGGTTTATTCTTTACAAGTTCAAAGGGGAAGCCAGCTCAACCAATGAGCTTAAGGAATAGATGAGAGAATTTTCATCGTACCCCAAAGGGGATGAATCTGAGGACTCACCATGGAACTCAACAAAGTAAAAGAAACTAGGAAGGAGGGTAAGTGGGCTGTCTACAGAGATGGGAAGCACTTCTCATCTATGCCTAAAACTTTTAGTCTTTAATTGATGTAATGATAGCCATATTATGTTTGCAATAGAAGTGCTTTCATATGGAGATGGTTCATGCACTCTTATGGAGATGCAACATGCACTTACATTTTGGGGATTTAAAGTAAGAGCTACTCATCGGTCCCATAGACCTTTTGTTGGTCAAAGGATGTTTATAGAGCTCTCTTCCTATCTTTCTCTCTCAGAAAGGCACAATTGACAAAAAGCCATCACACTCCACGTGAAGCATTTAGTATGTCATGCACAAGCACCAACAAAGTATGAGGTGCAAAAGGGATTGTAAATTTAATTGAGATCCCACAGCTCTGTTTGGTCTCAAAGAACAATAAAAGGTCTCTCTCTCTCTCTCTCTCTCTCTCTCTCTCTCTCTCTCTCCATACAACCCGTCGTACCAGCACCATACATCTCCTGTACTTTCTCTATACAAGCGTTTTCTCCTACACCCGAAGCTAGGCTGAGCCCTTGGCCTAGGGGTTACATATAGTCAAAGGGCAAGACAAATTTGCACAGGTCATTTTTTATGGAGTTCCCCGAGACAAAGCTGTTCCCCTCGACTCCATCCAGCAAGAAGCCATCCTATGCTGATATGGCTTCAACACCCTCCCCCTATGCCTTAACATACCACAGATTTCAAAGCCAAGGAGACCCACACGAGAAGATTTATTTCTTACAACAAGAACTCAAGGATGCAAAGTTTCAAATTGCTGCTCTGGAGAAGGCAATTTCAGAAATAAAGAGCAATGGCAAACAAGAGGTAATCCAAGAAGTTTTACAGCAATGTAGTATTGCATCACCTGCACCACAGCTTGTGACTAAGGTACAAGAAATTGTCACTAAGCTCAAATCTATAGGACAAGAAAGTACAGCAATAATGCATAACAATATTGACAAATGTGATGTTTATGGACAGGTACAAGAGCAGGGAACCATAGCGAGAAACAAGAAGATCTTACGCATTGGAGGATTGCAAGAGAATTGCTAATTGTTTTGATGAGGAAGGTGAATACACTGAGCAAGAGAAGTATACCCAACTCAAGAAGGCGGTATCAAATCGAATCGGATGAGAAGGACATAGGCCTTATCCCCGAGAAAGGGAATCAAATACAGGTCTACTTCAAAGAAAAGATTTCAAGAACCAAGATTCTCAAACAAACCAACAAACTGAAGGTCTGAAGAGCTCACTCAGACTCAGCTCAAACAAAAAGGAAATGAACTTACCAAAGTGAAGGCTAAGCACGCAAAGAGGGCAAATGGGCAGTTATCGAGATGGGCAAGCACTCATTCAAGACTTCAAACCTAAACCCAAAGACTCTCTGTCTTAAACTGATGTTATTCAGACCGATTTCAGGGTAGTAATTGGAATGCTATAATAATTTCGAGCTGAGATGCCATGTGCACCGCCGACTCTCTGGTCTATCCAGATGTTGTAAGTTATTTTGACATTTTGCACTTTGTCCCATAGGCCCGTGAGACCTCTCGAGGACGTTAATATGACTCTTTATTTCTTACTCTCTCTCTCTCTCTCACACAAGCTAAGGCATGAATATATGGTGCAAACCAGATCCCCAGTAAGATGTTTTAGTACCAAGTCGAGGACCATGGGATATCAATATCAACTCTGTTTAGCCATTAAACCTGTCTCTGCATTGCTAGGAACGAATGGAAGTAGCAATCTTGTGTTTTACCTCCTGTTGAGAGGTCTTGGCCTCTAATAAATTCTCCAGTCGAAAAACTTTTGGTAAAGAATTGAATGCCTTGTGCTTTCTTAGCAGTTGCTGTTGAGCAGAACTGCACACAGAGGAAAAGTATCAAGCACATCATAACCTTACCAAAATTCATATGTTTTAACCTCATTACCACCATCACAAACCTACCTCTTTCTCCGTATAGGCATGGCGCAATCCTCCACGCAGGTTGCTGTACCCTCGGCCCTTTTTTCCCCTACAGTCTCCTGCCCCCTTGTCCCCTCAAAACGGGGGCTCACAAGTGGGCCAGTGACTTTTCTAACATCCTACTCATGCATTTAGAGAAGATTTACGACAATGTGGACTAGAATTTCTTGGAGGGGACTCGGTATCTCACCTCAATGGATCAAAGGAATTGCTGCCCTTTATGCAAGCAGCTCTAGGCAAATGTTGATACTAGATCAAATAGGGAGGCGTCTTTCCCACGATCAGTCTAATAAGGGGTGCCCATTGGCCTCTTTTTTGTTCCTCTTTGTTGCGAAGGCCTTTGAGCTACTCTCTTATATCTTGGGAGGTAGGACTGATACCTAATGATTTTGTAGTTAGAGAGGATTTGCCTGAGAGAGTGGCCTTGGGGGCCAAGGTTAACTTGAATAACTCGGTAGGTTTTCACATTGTGATAGATGGCTATCTCAATTGGGGGGAGGCTAAATGGATCTAATCAATCAATAGGTTTCATTTTCATCTCTCTTGCACATCCAAGTATATGATAACCCGAAGACTAGCCTACTTAGTACTTCAATACCTACTTGGGAGATCTTGGTTGTAAACAGCTTTGCTTCAACTCCTCACCCTTGAAAAGATACTATCCTAAAACAGATCATATGATTAGATGACCATGTGTTCAATCTTTTTATTTTTTCCAATCCACACGCACATTCATGCTCCCATGCTTCCCAATAACCAAAGTCCTAAGTCTACAACATGATGCTTACCTCAACGTATGCCCAAAAGTGAAGTCACCAAACAAATTGCAAATGTGTATGGTTGGTTAGAGCTCAAAAATCGAAGCATATTCTTTTTGCAATGATTTCATTAGAGATTTCCACCCAAAGTTAGAGATGTTTTAAAAATTGTCATAGCATATGCATATGAGGGGTCTATAATAGTAAGAAATGGTGATCTAAGGGAGTGAAAAAGTAATGCAGTTGTGGGTGGTAAGAAGCAAGTTGGATGGTAGCAATAAGGCGAGCCTAGACCAAGAACCAAGAAGGGATAATAGAATGGGGAAAGGAAGCGTGGGAAAGTTGGGGACATGGAGCAAGAACTCAACCTCATCCAATCATAAGCGCCATAAATTACTACATTCGTATATGCAAAGGAATCTAGCACTAGGAGTAATGTTCAAGATGACGGTTTGATATTGGTTGCTATTGGTGCTATTCTTGCAGAGGAAACTACATTAGTTCAAATCCATGCTATTGATACACAAGCAATCAATCTTGCTCAAGCTAATAGTTCATAGGAGCAATCAATCAAGGATTATCTAGACCCTACGATCAAGGTTCCCAAGGAATTTGCCAATGAAATTAGGGTTGCCAATTCTTAAATTGAACCATGGCTAGAGTCTGGAGGAAATGAGTTGGGACCGTACTTGCCCTGCAACGAGACAAGTTCAACAGGGGACCAAGAGACAACAAAGCAACCAAGATTCTACTTCAGCACCTCAAACTCTTTGTATTCAATACAATATACTTTTCTCTAGAAAGTCATCTAATATGAATATGAGATTGTGAGGGGAAGACGAAATTAATGTCCACCGATGATTAAGATCGGATACAAAGCATAAAGCTGAACCTTAAGGATTCTTGGCATTTGCTAAGAAAGACTACACATTATCCAAGGATTCAGCTCATAAAGAAAACATCCCTCTAGTATTTGTCTACCCTTCATGAAGTTTCCGATTCAAATGGGAAACCTCCAAAGCACAAAGCTGATCCTTGGGGATTCATGTCATTGGAGAGAGTTCAAGAGTTCCAGTGATTCCGCTCATTAGAAAAACATCCCTCCACTAGAAGCTATAGTTTTGAAGCAAGTTGCCTCGTGACCTGAGGGCAACACATACAACATATCAATAAATCTTCAAACTCAAAAGTAGGTTCAAACTTCAAAATCAAGGTAGTGATATTCGAGAAAGGTTTGTTCTTTACAAGTAGAAAGGGGAAGCCGGCTCACCCAATGAGCTTGAGGAATAGATGAGAGAATTTTCATTGTACCCAAAAGGGGATGAAGGAAAGATTCAATTTGTTGTACAACATCTAAGGAGCTCACCATGGAACTCAACAAAGTAAAAGAAACTAGGAAGGAGGGTAAGTGGGCTGTTTACAGAGATGGGAAGAACTTATCATCTATGCCTAAAACTTTCAGTCTTTAACTGATGTAATGATAGCCAAATGCTTTTATGATAATGTGGAGATGGTTCATGCACTCTTATGGAGGTGCAACATGCACTTACATTTTGGGGATTTAATGTAAGAGCTACTCATCGGTCCCCATAGACCTTTTGTTCTTCCAAGGATGTTAATACTAAATAGAGCTCTCTTCTTGTCTCTCTCGAAAAGGCGCAATTGACAAAAAGCCATCAAACTCCACATGAAGCATCTAGTATGTCATGCACAAGCACCAACAGAAGTATGAGGTGCAAGAGAAATTGTAAATTTAATTGAGATCCCACAGACTCTTTGGTCTTAAAAAAACAGTAAAAGGTCTCTCTCTCTCTCTCTCTCTCTCTTTCTCTCTCTCCGTCCAACCCGTTGTACCAGCATCGTACATCTCCCGTACTTTCTCCGTACAAGCGTTTGCTCCTAAACCCCAAGCTAGGCTGAGCGCTAGGCCTAGCCCTAGGGGTTAGATATAGTCAAAGGGCAAGACAGATTTGCGTAGGTCATTTTTTATGGAGTTCCCCAAGACAAAGCTGTTCCCCTCGACTCCATCCAACAAGAAGCCATCCTATGCTGATATGGCTTCAACACCCTCCCCCTATGCCTTAAGATACCGCAGATTTCAAAGCCACAGAGACCCACATGAGAAGATTTATTTCTTACAACAAGAACTCAAGGATGCAAAGCTTCAAATTGCGTCTCTGAAGAAGGCAATTTCAGAAATAAAGAGCAATGGCAAACAAGAGGTAATCCAAGAAGTTTTACAACAATGTAGTATTGCAGCTCCTACACCACAGCTCGTGACTAAGGTACAAGAAATTGTCACTACTCAACTCAAATCTATAGGACAAGAAATTACAGCAACAATGAATAACAAGATTGACAAATGTGATGTTTATGGAGATGTACAAGAGCAGGGAGCCATAGCAAGAAACAAGAAGAGCTTGCACATTGGGGGATTGCAAGACAATTGCATTAATTGTTTTGATGAGGAAGGTGAATACACCAAGGAAGAGAAGAATACCAACTCAAGAAGGCGGTATCAAATCAAATGGGATGGGAAGAACATAGGCCTTATCACCCGGAAAGGCCTCCAACCCAGCTCAAACAAAAAGCTAATTAACTTACCAAAGACAAGGAAGCACACAAAGAGGGCAAATGGGCAATTTATCGAGATGGGTAGGCACTCATTTGAGACTTCAAACCTAAACCCAAAGACTCTTAACCTTAAACTCATGTTATTCAAACCGATTTTAGGGTAGTATTTGGAATGTAGTAGTTATGCTATAACAATTTCGAGCTGAGATGCCATGTGCACCGCTCGATTCTTTGGTCTATCCAGATGTTGTAAGTCATTTTGACATTTTGCACTTTGTCCCATAGGCCCATGAGGCCTCCCAAGGTCGTTAATATGACCATAGTGGTGTGATTTTGGACCGAGCCATCGCCATATCCAGGTCACAGAGGCCCAGGCCCCCAAGACCCCGTGCCCGGCACCCATATCTTCATCGGATCCGTGCTATCATTGCCAAACACCGGAAACGTGTGGCACCGAGTTATGAGATCCTAGAGCTGCCCATGATTGGGATTTTTGACATAAGAAGAGTGCAACCTTTTTATTGATTAGCTTTCTGCCTATGCTGATCAATTGGTACTTTTAGTAAATACTTGCTTGGTATTTCATTAGTTTTGGGTCACTTGCAGTCCCTCTGACTGTAAGTACCTTTAGTAGTTCTCAGCCTTCAGCTTATTTATTTTGTTGTTCTCTTTGATGAGATAACACTAGCAGATGTATCAACTGTTTTAGTCTCATAGGCCGTTTGGCCTTTTAGAGACGTTAATATATATCTATCTATCTGTCTCTCTCTCTCTCTCTCTCACACACACACAAGCTAAGGCATGAATATATGGTGCAAACCAGATCCTCCGTAAGACGTTTTAGTACCAACTCAAGGGCCATGGGATATCAATATCAACTCTGTTTAGCCATTAAACCTGTCTCTGCATGTGCTAGGAACGCATCGAAGTAGCAATCTTGTGTTTTACCTCCTGTTGAGAGGTCTTGGCCTCTAATAAATTCTCCAGTCGAAAGATTTTTGGTAGGGAATTGAATGCCTTGTGCTTTCTTAGCAGTTGCTCTTGAGCAGAACTGCACACAGAGGAAAAGTATCAAGCACATCAAAACCTTACCAAGATTCATATGTTTTAACCTCATCACCACCATCACAAACCTAGCCACTGCTCACCCAAGAGCCTCTTTCTGATCTTGAGTTAAGGCTTGGCATGCTACTACTGCTGACGTATGGATATCTTTTTCACGAAGACAGTACCTTTTGCTTAATAGATGAACAGTAACGGTGGAATGGTCATGAGCTTCGTCTCGGTGGCAGAACATCTGCAAAGATCGGACTAAAACGTTTCAGTAACCAAATGCGAAGGCCACAAAATTTGTTCTCTGAAGATATATTCTCTATTGCACAGGAACGTCTTCCTTTGACAAAAAAATTTGAAACCGCACGCCCTTCATCCAGACGCTACAGATGGAAGAAATATTAAGAACTGTATTGCCCCCAACAAAGTTTCTAAAACGGAACGTTCTCTTGTCTCCAAAGAGACGTAGAAGCCCTCGAAGGGGATGACTCAGTGGTTAGTTTAAAGGTAAGGCAACAGTATAGTACCTCCTTGTCAAAGGGAGAGTGTATAGGCAACTCGGATGGAAAAACCTTCCGCATCACTTGATGGCCCTCTTCTGCCTTGTCGACGTTGATCTCCTCCCAAACATTTGCCAGAAAAACATTGCCTTTCGTCCACCTTCTTGAAACGAGTAGAATGGGAATATCAAGGCTAACATGTTAGCCGTTTCTCCCTCACGCGACTCACAGCCTCCAATGAGTGAAAAGCCATAAAAGGGAATTTTTCCCAAGTCATATCACTTCCGTTACTATGTTCCCATCTCCTTCGCTGTCTGCCACTTTGCAATCCCAAGCATTTCTGACAAACAAAAGGGCAAAACAAATCGCTACCAGCAAACTAGACTTGGATTCTGTATTCTACGCCAATGTGCATGGGAAGAGGTCGGCTTTTCGAGCGAGAAAGGACGAGCAGCTTTGCGGCGATCGTGATGCGCACCGAGTGTTCGAAGTGCAGTGGCAATAAACAATTCCTGAGCACTTGAAGTGCGGAAACCCGTTTTCCGATCGGATGAAACGACCAATCCGTGAGCTATAATGCAATGTAGTTGACCATAGTCGTAGCACGGGGCAGGGCCAATGTGGGCCTTGAGCTACAGGAGATCGTAGATCAAAGGAGCTCCACGGAGAATAAAAAGTGGTAGCAGGAGCAATCCTCCACGAGAAGCAAGGTATTGAAATGATACGCTGGAGCCCAATGGATCGATCGCCCATGAGCCGAATGATAAATCCACAAGGAAAACACCGAGGGAAGGGATGTGGCAGCCCGCCAACACATTAGCGTTGGCAGCGACAGGCACTTTGCGGATCAGTGACGGCAAAACTGCACTCAAAGCACTGTGCAAAAAGGCTCGTGCGAGGTGTTAGAAAAAGGAAGGCAGCGGGTCAAACTACAAGACAATGGCAAAACCACTAGCAGCGGAAGAGCTGGTGGTCAATTGTGGGAGTTTGGGGGCCTACGAATCACCACAGATACCGCTGCGTCTTCGTCTTCTTCTTCCTCATGGTGTAGCTAGAGATGCTGAAGCTGGGAGTCAAAAAGGTGCAGGAAATATTTGCGAGCGTGTGTGCGAGAGAGAGAGAGAGAGAGAGAGAGAGAGAGAGAGAGGAAGGGATATGAAGAAGAAGAGTCAGATTAGTCTTTGATCTGTCTGAGAACATGGGCCGCCATGCTCAGCTTTTTGGGTTGTGCTTTAGTCAGGGTGGGTGCACTGTAAAGCTAGCGATGCTTGGCTGCCTTCACGATGGGGAGGGAGCCTCAGGATCTTGGGCTGCTGCAGGAGCAGGGGTCCGACAGGTGCGACCTGCAATTGGCGCGGCTTTTGTGGAGCTGGGAAAAGACACGAGGGGATGCGTGGGGAGTTGGATGAGGGGGGAGAGGACAGGCAGGATACTGTGCATGCAAGGTGAGTTGTGCATGGAGGTGGTAAAGAAGGACGTGCGTGGAATGGAGAGAGGCATTGATGATGCGAAAGCGAGGGGAGGGTGGGAACTGGGAAGAGCAAGAGGAAGAATGCAGAGGAAGGTAAACCGACAATGAAGAGGAAAGGAGCGAGCTTGAGCTGTGGGAGGAGCTGAGATTTCAAGCTATGGCTATGGCGGACTGTGAATTGTGAGGGGCTTGTAGCTATGGGTGAGTGAGTTGCATGAGTGTGTGTAATTGATTAGACATCTGTTGATAGCTCAAAACTTGGAACGTACTCGAAGGTGGCAGCACAGAAGAGGTGTCCTATAACCCTCTTCATTCATTCAGCTACTGAGAGTAGTTGAGGTTTTGTACAGCTCCAGGGTCGATAGCTCGATTTGGGTCCTTACTACTTGGAAAGGACGCAGCTGCGTGTCTCCCAAGTCAGAGTCACGGAGCTTTTGAGGTAGTAGTAGTAGTAGTAGGAGGATCGAGAGCAAAGAGATCGATCTGTTACACTTTTGAGGTAGTAGTAGTAGTAGTAGGATCGAGACAAGAGAGAGATCGAGAGCAGAGAGATCGATCTGTTACAGTGCAGTATGACACTGCAGTATGAAAAATGCAGAGCCTTAAACAAGAGCACTTTCTTCGTGGCCGATGAAAACGAGACTTTGGATCATGACCCTTCCCCAGGATTTCCTCCCAAAGTGCTGCTCATCACTAATCTTTCCTGCTTCTGAGTCCTCATCATCTTCTCCTCTTCTCCTCCGCCTTCTTCATGCCCTCTCCCATCCCCAACACACCCCATCCTCATCGCCCTCTCTGCCCCCCCTCTCCCTTGCTTTCTCTTCTCACCCTCCCTCCCCGCTCTCTTGGACCCTTTTCAAATTTCGGTCGCCTCCAGCCTGCCACTCCCCTCCCTCCCTCCTCATGCTGCCCTTCCCCGAGACACATGTGTTTGGCCTTCTCGCCGCCCTTGAGACCTGCGGATTCGCATGCCATGCACGAAATTCATTGCGATTCCCCGGGAATCCAAACATCCCCTCATAGCCATGCTGTCATCCCTTCTTTCCTACTTGTAGCCTCATTATACCGCAATATCGCCACTCATCGCTTGAAAGTTGATTGCCTTTTACGGCACCCATTTGCCCATATCCTCTCTTGATTGCATCATCCATGTCAATCCCATGATCCTTTCTACGCCCTTGCTTCGAGGATCTTTGCGATTCATCACTGTTTATGCTCATCCAGAGGCCATGCAGCCATCAGCCATTGCTGATGCTACCTCATCCGTCTAATTGGTCGTTCTCTACTTCCCCTTAGCTTTTTCCGCCTTCTAAGAGGACATATAATATTTAACCTTGCACAGCGCCCTAAAGCCGCTGCACCGGTTCAAACTTCTTTCTTTTCGGTTCCCAACTTTCGTAACAGAAGTTCCGGAGCAACAGACGGGAAAAACAATTCCCGAATTGTATCCGTTACTGCTCAGACATCGCCCAAGCGCAGCGGCTCAGCCATCGTCGATTCTCTGTCCCTAACTATAACGAGGCAATCGTACCCTCAAGATGCCATCTTAGCACAAAATGAGTCGCATTGCCAGACTTGGGGGACCAGGAACACTGTACTGAAAACCTTGGTCTTCGCAAATCAGCATTGATCCTGTTCTTTTGTTTTCTGACCAAAGAGCTTCCTTTGCAGGTTCAACTTTCGGTATTTACAAAGCTGATGGACCTGACTGCTTCCACCACGACTGTCGTCTGCGGACTCGTGATCGTGAAGAACAGCAAACGAATAGAATGCTCCGTCGCGTTGCCGTGTACACAGGAACGTCCTTTCTGAAAGCGTGTTCCTTGAATGCTTTGAACTTTCTTTTTGAGAGGCAGAGGACCCATTTCCCTTGTGCATTATTAACAAAATGCAAAACAAGAACGGTAGTGTAGTTCATACCATAGTCCATGGCCCAAGATCATAGCATAAGAAAGCTCTAGGATGGAAACTAACAATAAATATATCTTAAGGACATGGTGTTCTAGACCATGCCATTGTGGTTATCTTCAAGTCGTTCAAGCACGATCATTAGATCAAAGTCCATGCATGACAAAAACATAGATTATAAGATCAACGCAATGAATGTCCTTTGTTTAGTGAGGGATGAAGGTGGGAAGAGCTAGTCAATGCAATGAATGTCCTTTGTTTAGTGAGGGATGAAGGTGGGAAGAGGTAGTCATTGCTGAACACAAGAAGCATGCTCACTTTATATACACATAGGTTGCTTTAGCATGTATGTATGTCTATGTGATTAAGGACTCACTAGGATCACTACAACGAGATATATGAAGAGATTGTCCATCTTCTCATCAAAGATCTCCATATTTAACCAAAGACAAACTCCCCTAGTATCTGAAGGCAATCACCAACGCCAATCGTGAATCACCAATCACCCACACCAACCCCAATGGTGAATGGTCCCACTAGCTTCTCATCGATTTACAATTTGCAACTTTTATACATATTCAATATCATGGAAAGATGGATGAATTTTTTCTTTCTATAAGCAAAGTAAAACAAGTATTAATGATATTTGAAAACTTTTAAAATTTTGAATGAGAAAAGAAAATGTGTAAAATATTACATTTGCAACCCACCTCTCCATCCTAAGCGTAAGGCTCATGTAAGGTTGTTATATTTAAACTAATTACAATACATGCATACCAAAGTGTCACCTTTTTGCAAGAATAGTGCATTACGACTTACATTTCATTTTTCATGTAGTTGCAATGGAAAGTTTCTCGTTTCCAACATGAAATCTTCTTTGTTGCTCAAATTTCTTGGCTAGGATGTAAATCACTTCTTGCAAAACCCCTCTAGGCTATTTGCTAAATTAATTATTTTGTAAAAGCTTTAAACTATAGATGCAATCTTATCAAAGGTTTGATTAATATAGGGCAATGGGTAAGAGTCTAGGATGGTTGCATTGTTCAACTCTCTATAATCCATGCACATAATAACTATTGTCGGTCTCTTTTCTTGTATTACGACCACTAGTGGGCACCACTCGGAAACAACTACTAGGAAGATTGACCCGGCCTCTAGCAACATTTTAATTTCTATGTAGCAAACCCCCTATAATTTTTATCCAAATGCCTACAAAGGTTGCCATACCTCTATGGGAATCCAGTGCACTACCTTCAATGGTGGACTCTTTTGAGGCCTTTATAAGGCCCAAGTAAAGCTATTGATACATTGGATGCATAGGTTAGTGAGCTCATCTTGCATGTATGGGTCTAGCCATATCCAATGTTCTTCCAGGTTCTTTGGACCATGCCACATTTATCATTTTGATATCAACATCTTGGACTATCACCTCTTTATTGTCTAGGGTATTAAAACCCATATCTTCCATCTCTTTTGGGAAGATCTTATGGACATCATCGAGTCTAAAAGAGAAGGATGAAGTTTTAATGTGCTCATGGCCTTTTATCAAATTTAGTTCGAGATTGCTAGCTCTCTCCAAGTTTCTGGCATATCAGGATAAGCAGTTAGAATGATCCAAGTTTTTCCTTATTAAAAAATAGGGCATCCAATGGAGTTGTCTACTTGAAAGTCTGCTCTAATGACCTAAAGTTGAGCGTTGAATCCCTCCATTGACAAGTCTCTAATTGTATCAAGCCACCTGTGCACATTTGACCGAGTTTCTCCTTGAGGGTCCTCTCTCGCAAATCAGGAATCTACACCTAAAGTTACTTGGTTATGACTCTTTCTTCTAGGAATATCCAATTTTGGAGGCTCCAAAATATTCTCTACACTAGTCTGAACTATCCTAGGGGCTTCTATTGGGGGTGGACAAGGGGCAAAAAAGTCAGGTCCAAGCATGTGGAAATCAATCAAGGGTGCATATGCCAACCACCTTGATTGGAAACTAATAGTCATGCTTTGGCAATCAACCATACTTAGTGCCGACAAGGCCTGTCTTGATGACTTCCCAATCACTTGAACCTTTGGAGGTTCATCACACTAATGGATGACCTCATGTGGTTCATCACATTGATGGATGACCTTTTGAGGTTCATCACATGGGTAAATCAACAACTACCCTTAGATTATGACTTTGATTCAAAGGTAGTTTTGTTTGGTCATCATTAGCATGCTATCTTGCATTTGTGGTGGGGAGGAATCCTAACCTCCTGCTTTATACCATGCAAGAAACCACAAAGCAATTGGCATATTTCTAGAGACAAAGTTGAATGGCTTGTAACATGGTCATTAACATAGGTATTTTGGCTAGGTCTTTAATGATGCTATAGGGTTGGCAGTTTGAAATGGCATTGGACTAAGGCAGTAATGGTAGTTTGTTCTAACAACATAATACATTGTGAATGGTGAGGATCCACAGGCAACAAATGTGATACTATGGGACATGTGGCACCTCTTAAATGGAATTGACAAAATTAAAGAGCTTTGGAATTGTGCACCTCATACTATTTGCTACAAAATATTTACAAATTACCTACATGAGATACTTGCTACAAATTATTGATAAATTGTGAGCATGAGATAAGAAAACCATCTTGTGGAACGCGTCCTCCCGTACTGGCACGTAGGGTTCCCCTAAACAGGAGGTCTTTGGTTTGGACTCAAAGGGAACTTGCCCTTGATCAATCTATTGCATGGGTCTCTATTTGAGAAGCTAGTGGATAGGTCCTTATTGAAGTCATATTCAAAGGGCAAAACTTGTGACATCAAGCCCGACATTTAGCAGCTATGAGGATTCAAGATTGGTAGGACAACTAAAGATTTGGGAGTTGGCAATGGCCTTGTGGCATTTTGACTTGTGGGGAAAGGTTTGAATTGATGGTCCTTATTGTGGCCTATTGATCCTAGATTTAGAATCATTATGCCCTTCCTACCACTAGGAGTGGGGATTTGAGTAGCATAACTCTCTTTGGATCGATTGTTTTAGCTTACTATGACAAGGTTCTAACCTAGGGGGGAGGTCAAAAGAGACATTCTTAGCTTTATGCTTTTCTATTTGTGCACAAGTCATAACAAATACATTACATTGTGGATTTAGCACAATAGGTTCACAAGCCACACATTGTATTGTGGGATGCTAAAAGATGAGGGAATTTCTTAACCTTCTCCTTCTATTTTTCGTATGAATTGTATAAAAGGGGCCATCAAAACTTGATGGTTGATCTAACTAGCCTTAGTTCTAGCCATGTCCTACAACTTCTCCCTACATTCTAATGTTTGTGTCTCCAACAAATCACCAAATATCTTGGGACTTTCATTGCATAATGGCTTGTGTCATTATAGACTTGCACACAACCTTCATGTTTGGGACGTCGAGCCTCTTGAAACCATCTTGGTTCCATGATTTCTCTAGCACATTAATTTATACTCTACAAGTGATCTAAACTTGTCATCCATGTTGTGGTATCCAGGTTGTGGTGGAAGTCATTGATCATGTCTTTCACATTTGCTAGAGAGATGGGACCAATGGGTATTAAGGCATGACAACCATAAGGGGACGTGGGGTGATGAGTGTTTGGTTTAATCATATATAGTGAATGAATAGTAAAAGGTGCCTATTATACTTTTGGGGAAGCATGTTAATGGATGTGTGTCTTGTGAGTTATCTTACAAGTTTTGCAACCTAGTATGAAGCCCTCACAATTGCAAGCTCACTCCTCTTCCCTCCTTAGTCATTGCCTTGACATATTTTTTAAAAATGGGGGTGTATATTTATATTATCTCACAGAGAACAAAAATTACATCAGTTTTTCTCTTCCTTGGCAAATCGGGATAGGAAGAAGTACATATAGGCCTGGTCATATGATAGAGGCCAACAACCCTTAGTAAAAGCAAAGAAAATAAGCAAAAAAACGAGCGGCACCTTACGATCAGACGACATCATCCTTTTCCTCTTCCTTTGGAGCTAGCGTGTCAAGTCTACAGACCACCTTGAGAATAAAACTACGTGAAATATCAAGAGGGAGGCAAAGGCAATGGTTGGCTCTAGAGTCTAGCTCTTTGCTATAGTATGGCACCTGGAGTAGTGTGAGGTTTGATAGCTTCCTTAATAGTTCATGTAGCAGTAGCACTAGTAGAAACATTTGCATAAGGAGTAGAAAGCACCTTAACAGTTTCATGTTGTACTTTGTAGGAATCACTTGTGGGGCTGTTTCGAGACATGGGACTCTTAAAGTAAAATTTTGGATTACCCCTTATTGTGGGGGTCGAAAGAGTTGCCGGTAATGGGAGTATCTCCATACCTTTTGAGGGGGACTGAGGTAGGGGAGTATTGCCTTGACATAGATAGGAATACCCCTAGGAAACATTACTAATGGATCTCTAGACTTGAACTCCTAGGAGAGGCATTACTAATGGATCTCTAGACTTGAACTCCTAGGAGAGGCATTACTAATGGATCTCTAGACTTGAACTCCTTAGGTGTGATCCTTTAGCCTAGCTAATAAACCAAAGTCTGGAGAAGCCATTAAGGAAATGACACCTTATGTTTGGCATTTCCTGGTTTGAGGAGCATAGGCAACTATTTATAACTTTTTGAAATTGCATGAATTTAAAGCTTATGAGTTTTCTTGTGAAATTCACAAGTATTTTTTTGTAAAGGAAGACTTTCTAAACAAAAGAATACCCTAGCCTGTACTAACCTCTCTATCATATTTTGTTCCTTTTTCACTCCGCCTTACCATCAAATGTTCAAATACAACAAAGATTCAAATTGAATTTGTGAGTTTTATTATATCTTTGTAAAAAGCATAATATGTCATTTGTGTAACCTCACATTTGCTATCTTGTATCAACCCACACATAGATATAAATAGCATTATTTTAATGTTACTAGCTAGTGGTGTTTGATTTTTATTAGTTGATAGTTACGTATTATTTTCATTCGAAATTGTTGTATAGATGAGCTAGGTTTTTTAATTGAAGATGCTAAACTTTGATCTTTTAGTGTTTAATTAATACTTGATAGCATTGAAATTTATAAATAGTCCAAGTATTTAGCATTTAAAAAAAAAGAAAATATTTGTTTCTGTGTAACGTTCTCTTATGCCAACATACATATTGATGTAACATATATACTTGTAATGTAGCACTCGCACACGCACACGCATGCATGCACGCATGTGCACACACACACACACACACACACAAAAGCCATGATCAAATTAGAAAAGACATATCAACTAGTACTAAATTCAAAATGGTATGCAAAAAAAACGTGGAGGTTGCAATGCCATTACAAATGACCAAGAGCAAGTGTATGTCGTAGGGTGTGATGGATCAGACTCCACCCTATGATTTTTTGCAAAGTTCATTGAACTTTCATGCTTACTCCCCTAAGGCTGGATAAATTACTCATGACATCCATTCTAAATGAATTCATTTGGCTTATTCCACAAAACAGTTAAGGTGGATCACATATTGACTAAAATTTTGATGAACATACTACAAAACATATTCCTTATCCATAGTACTAATCTATAGTAGGCGGATTCAGATTTCTTTAGATTTCCTCTCTTTGCATGTGGTGTGATTTCTTTTTTCCTCTTAAATTTGTACTAATCGCTTTTCGTTTTATTAGATAGATAATTACATATTAGTTAGCTTTAGGTTTATGTGTGTGCATTTGTGTGGTTGGTAGTGGCTAGAATATTATAATATATGTATAGAATATTATATGAGCGATGAGAGTCGAAGAGTTTAGCTAGGAGTTCTTCATCCGTGATTTTTGTTGGCTTTGTCTCTAAAATTGTATCCGGATGTCTAAGAGGTTTGCTACCTTGCTCGATAGAAGGGATAGAGGTTATTTTGGGTGCTTAATGAATTTTGAATAGATGGTTCATAGGAGGTATTATTTATCTTTAGGTTGAATGAATTACATGCTATATGGCCTTTTCATTTGATAGTTAAAAGTATAGTATTCGTGAGGGCCACACACATTGATATAATTGTTAGAAAAGATACCCAACAGAGGGTACACACAGTGGAAATAATGCCTAGGAGCTCACACAGTGTGCAGTGTGGGTGTGGAATCACAAACTTCTTTACTTATGTGCATTCAATAGGTGTGCAGACTCATCAATAGACAATAAACCAAACTAGATAGAGAAACCACCAAATAATATATTTTCGTCCACAACTATGGACACAATACAAAAGAGACAGATCCAGAGTCCCACCAATGGTGTGGTCCTCTGATCTTACCACAAAGTCCTTCTCCTATCTGCTGGCTATCTCTAGACTAGAGTCCGCGTGCTCCACCTCGAGCGTAAGTAAACTTTCTGTCTAGAATGATCCACTCCACCTTGCTGTCTGGAAACCAGCCTAGGTGGGCAGCCTCCTGGCTAAGTCTGCAGCCCTACTAGCACCTCTCTATCCTCCTGAATGTAGGTCCAGAGGGTGGCTACTTGCTGCTCCTTTCTGCTCTGGATCTGCTGCTGCAAGTGATATGAAATGAGGCCTGAATGGCCCCCTTATATAGCCCTCAAGGGCCTGGCCAGCCAACCGACCCAACAGCCCTAGAAAGGGCTGACTGCTGGTCGGTTCAGCCACCTGCCCCTGGCCGACCAAAACCGACCCACAGCTCCCTATTTATGGGACTGTGGGCTGCCCTTTTGGGGCACACATTACAAGGGCCCTTGGCCCACCTTTCAAGGGCAGATACCCTATAAATACAGGGTCCAGCCCCCCCAAAACCTACTGCAGATAGTGTGCCTCCTATCTAGATCCATCGCAATCTGTCCCAGCCATGCTTCCGCACTTTTCTGGCCCTTTGTCCTACACACCCCTTTCTAACTTTTTCTGTTGGGTACTACCCTAGATCTCCCTCCCCCATGCTCTCCTCATATGGGGGCTTACAGATGGGGAGGTGACCTTTCCAACACCCCCTCTCACCGACACATCTTAGCCCAATGCCAACACGTCGATGAAGATGCTCTAGTAACTCCCTGGTCATAGTCCTGTGGAACCTTTCGGTGTCAAAATCTTTTCCTAGCTTTTCATCCAGTGGCTCCTGCTGCTCCACCAGGTCCGGTTCCGCTTCCGCACACCATCCTGGTACACAGGTCCATCTCTGGTAGCACCTCCTGGTACCACCTCCTTCAGTCGCGTTCCCGCCTCTGAACTCAAGCAATCCAGCCGTCACGATCTTCCAGTCGTCCCCCTCATAATGAGTGAACAACCTGGAGTCTTCCAGGCACCATGCTCTGAGGGTCTGTTTCAACCCATCCTTCCTTTGGCAAGGTCTGTAACCAATGAATATTTCCAGATAACCTGGACCATGAACTCTCGCTGAGTTCTCAAGCAGGTACTCTTCTGGCTTCAGTACTCTTTGTCCACCACCTTCTAGCAATCTGCATCCGAGATTTGAAGAAGCACCAATACTTCCCCTTCTGCCTTCGAAGAAGGCCAATTCCTTCCAATCTCTTATCACCTGAGACAAATGAAGAGCAGAATCTCTCCACAGCATGCTATAAAGGCTCAAATGCAGAATATCAAATACATACCAGATCGTTGTACTGCCTGAATGTTTGCTCTGAAAGCAAACCCTGTACCTCAATGAGGCACCCGCCAAGATCCTGTGTAATCCTATACTGTCCCCTTCTGAAGTCCAGCATCCATCTGACCATGAGACCCCAGGGCTTTCTATGGAATCCACCCTCGTGTCAGTGTCAATAGCTACACACCTGGAAGGTACCAAGCGCTCCATACTGTCCTTCACCTTCACAAAGGCATCTGACTCCTCGTCGACCCACATCTCTATGTCAGACATCCTTACTGTGATTTCGGGATCAACATACCTGACCTCGGTAACACTCAGTGATGTCACCAGGAACAATTCTTCGATTACCACATTAGCTTTGGCCTTTCCCTCTGAATCTGGGTCAGACTCCTGTTTGTTTTTCAGATCTGCCTTTTTCTTTCTGCAGTCCTTTGCAAAATGTCCGGGTGTATCACAATAGAAACACTTCTTCTTGTGCTTCCTCTTCGAAGTCCCCTGACTTGCCACCGTTAGGCTTGCCCTTTCCTTTGCCGGCGGAATCCTTCACCAGCATCGCCTTGTCATCTTTGTCCTCGTTGCCATAAAATTATAGATGATGGGGTGGTATGCAAGGTCAAAATGTCTGCATCATCCTAGAGGACAGTGTCCTGATGAAAATAAGCCATAGCTATAATAGGATGTGTGTGTAGGTTATTGCAGTGAAGGATAGTGCCTTAGTCAGCAACGAAAAGTGGGTGCTCAAAATTGATATTGTGCTTTGTGGCGGTGGCAAGGATAGTGTGGAGGCAGTAGTTGGTGTCTTCAACTATGCGGATGAAAAAGGCTAGTGAGGAGGCACGGGTGGAGGTAGGACACCATTGCTTGTGAGATCATGATGGTCTTGCTGAAGAGGAGTGGTTGCTTGTGTAGCTCCTAGAGGTGGATATTTTGTTTTTGCCTCTGCTGTAGGAGTGCATGGAGCTGCTCTATTTGTTGGGCTTGTTGAGCCACTTGAGCTTTTAGAGCCGGCTTCTATTCTTGCACCCTCTCATGCTGTTGCCAATCCATGGTGTCTTGTCTTCATAGGGAATCCTATTCTACTTGTGGCATATCATTGCAAGATCGTCCGTAGGAAATTTGGGCCGCCCATTGTTTTAAATGTTGGGATAAGTGTGACCAAGGGCTTGCTCTATGGTGCATGCATGCATCTAGTGGAGTCACATGTGTGTGTGTGTGTTGTAGAGGCACATCTAGTGCTATGATGTGTCTAGTGTGTGACCTAAGTGATGATGTAAGCCAAAGGCGCCCACTTTGATTTAGGCCAGTCCCACTGATGTAGGGGTTGATTGCCACTGATATAGGGGAAGTGCCTACACGATCCTCTCTTTTTCTATAAAATGGAGGTCATTCCTTCATTCTAATACAATGGATTTTGCCTCACTTGTGCTCTCACTCTTTGTGCCATGATGCATCTCTTCTACCCCTCACTCCTCTTCATTTGGTATCAGAGCTGGTAGGCTTTGTAGAACTCATTTTGGTAGTGCCACCTCATCATCTTCTCCAACACCTCTTTTTGAACTTTTTTCCTACTTCCTTCTTAGAAATGGCTTAGCTCTATTCTCCCTATTCCTTGCGACTTCTGCCAAGCCCTTCCAGCTAGGGTTTCCACACAATGGGGCACCCCTCTGGCCCAGAGCATTTCCCTAGATTTGAAGTATTCTACTTGCAGTGATTCAAGCAAACTTTGACGACGAAAAAATGCATGATTCTACTTCTCTGCTCAACCATTGCTTGAGCCCTCCTAGCACAAGCTGGTCCATGCCTAGAGCCTACTACTGAGATGAGTTTTGAAGGCCAATTCTTGCTGGAGCAAGGAGAAATCAGAGAAAAGATAGTCAAAGAAGGCGCAACTCTCCCAGACAGAAAGGCACACTATTTTAGCAATGCTTTGTGGGGAACTTACTTTGATATTCAAGCTTTAGTTTTGCACAAAAAGCCCTCTAGATGTCTTCTTCAGTTGTGTGAATTGTGCCCTCCAAGTTGAGCTAGTCTACTACAATGCATTTTTTATAGTTTTGGACATTTGATGCTAGAGTAAATGCTAGAGATGCTTGAGGATTGAAGTAATGCCAAAGTACACTTCATAGAATGTATTTTCAGTTTGAAATTAACTTAGGACTGATCTTTTCTCAAAATGCCAAGCTGTGAGGGATATTCAAATGCTAAACACTTGAAGAAGACTACAAGAAGGACAAAACTCAAAGTGAAGAAGACCCTAGCCAAGAAACTTTGGGAGAAGCCAATAGGGTATGAGTATGCTAAACAATTAGGATTCTTTGAATTTATCTCTAGCAATCTACATTTGTATGGTGAGAGAGATTTCTTTGTTCCACAAGATTAGTCATTTTGAGGACTATGTTAAATAGGTTGAAGAGAGAACTCCATCAGCAAAAGAAGCATCCAACTTTGTGGTAGAAGACAAGGACTTTGCCTTTTGAGCAACTTGTCTTTGAATTTTTGTTTATCATCACTTGGTCAAATTTTGAGGTTCTCTGCCTGGAGTAGTACTTCAAAAAGAATGTCATATGTTTTATCTTTTGTAAATCACCTCTAGTCACCATATGATGTAGGCCATGTGATATGTATTTGGTCTATCCCAATTTTGTGAACCTTGACCCTTGGGCACCTTTGCTAGCATGAGATCCTAAACATAGATTTATCCTTGACCACCATGAGATGGCCATGTGTGACCACCATGAGATGGCATGAGAAACTATGTGACTAGATGTATCCTTGACATTGCAAGAGGCAAACCCTTGAGGGGGGGTATGTTAGGATAAGTGTGATCAAGGGCTTGCTCTATGGTGCATGTGTGCATCTAGGGGAGTCACATGTGTGTGTGTGTGTGTGTTGTAGAGGCTCTAGTGTGTGACCTAAGTGATGATGTGAGCCAAAGGCCCCCACATGGGAGGTTCCTTTGATTTAGGCCAGTCCCACTGATGTAGGGGCTGATTGCCACTGATATAGGGGAGGTGCCTACACCATCCTCTCTTTCTATAAAAGGGAGGTCATTCCTTCATTCTAATGCAACGGATTTTGCCTCACTTGTGCTCTCACTCTTTATGCCATGATGCATCTCTTCTACCCCTCACTCCTCTTCACTAAAACCTTATGCATTGCTTAGGCACATGGACCAAAGGCTCCATAGATTGGTATGCTACAACACCAAAATCCATAGGGGTGGGATCCCTATCACTTTGATGAGTAATGAAGTCACTACCAAGGCCGCTTGGGTTGTCTCACTGATGGCACAAATTTCCCACATAGAGCATCATAATGTTATCCTACCCAATCTTCTTGCTTGCTGCTACATTAGCCCGAGGAGAGGAACTGGGCTGATCATCTTTATATGAAAGATCGGCAATCCATTGTTTTTTATGTTGATAATCCATTATTTATTAGATGACCCCATGCCAAAAGGGTATGGCGACCCATCAAAAGTACACTGTTGTTAGCGCCGATGACACAATGGACCATGTCCACAAAGCCCTCACCCCAAAAAAATAAGGATGAGTAGAGCAATGGACAGGTAGAAGCAGAGATAAGAGAAAAGAAGAAGCAGGAGCAAGAGGCCCTCCAAAAGTAGGAAGGGGAACTAAGGCAGAAGTAAGAGGAAGAAAATCGAAAAAAAGAGGCTGAGTAGCTGAAAACTCAGACAGCATGTTCCACAGAGCAAACCGATTATAGATATTGCTTAGGAACAAGGGTTGAGCCCACTACAGAGTCCCACAGGTGGTAGGACACAAGGTCTAATAGTAGCCAAAAAGGTCCGTGAAGCCGCAGCTAAGGCAGAGCTCAAGAACAGGGCAACCACAACCATAGCTACCTCACAGCCCAACATCACTAAAAGTTATCAAACTTTTTACCTCCAAAGCATATAGTTGTACAAAGAACTACACCAAATTGATGTGGGAGGATAGAAGTGTGGCACAAAAGGAGGCATCTTTTATGGAGGCTCTGACTACCATGGCACAAACTACACAGAATATGCAAGGAAACAGGAGTTTGCCGCCAATCAGACTATTGCTACTAACAAAGCCCGATGACAACTCTAGTAGCTAGAGGTCGAACTATAGAAAGGAAGGGATGATAAGTTGGTGTCTCGACCTCTTCCCACTTTGTGAAATAGTCTATGTCCACGATGATGTATCAGGCTTGTGGTCCCTTGGCCACTGGACTAATTGGTCCTACAAAATTGATGCCCCATTTTTTGAATGATTGATTGGTCAAAACTATCACAATTAGAGGCATATCATATTTTTTGAGAGATAATGAGGTTCCTTAGCAAGGGTCACAATGTTTAACGAACTCGGCAACATCCACAAAGAGCGTGGGCCACCATAAACTTGCTTGTAGCACCTTGCGGCCTATAATCTCTCATGCAAAATGACCTCCTACAATGGCCAACCAACACCTCCACAAACTCCATTTTGTAGATGCAACAGTGCATTATCTCATCCTTACCCATATGATAGAGCTGGTTGTCCATCAATTGGTATGGTGTCGCATCTTTATTATGTTTTTGGGACCTATCCTTATTGAGGGCCTTGTCTTGCGGGAACCCATTGGCCAAAAGGTGTTTGATCTTTTGAGCCCATTCTTAGAATTAGATCTATGTAGAATAATGGAGCATCAGGAAGATCATCGCCACTCTCATTGCCGGTTCTCCATTTGAAATTGGAGACATATGGTCAGCCATAAAATGGATTCATCCCCTTTGTACAACTATAATGAAATCAAACTCTATAAGAATAAGCATCCACTGTGTGATGCATTCGGTCATCCAGGGTTTATTAACTAAATAGAGGAAGGCCTCGTGGTCTACAAAGAACACAAACTTGTTTGCCAACAAGTAGTGTCAAAACTTCCTTACAGCATATACCATCACAAGGCCTTCCCTTTTCATCATTGTGTGATTGATTTCTTCATCATTAAGATGGAAACTTGCATAAATATTGGATGGCCCAGATTATACTCACTTGGTTGCACTAATACATGCCCAATTGCAAACTTGGAGGCCTCTATATGAAAATGGAATATTAAGTCCCAGTTTGGCACTTGCAAGATCGAGGCATTAGCCAGAACAAGTTTAAGGTCTTGGTAGGAGATTTGGCAACCTTATGTCTAGTGGAAAATGATCAACAGCTTATATAGAGGGCAAGCAATTTTGATATAGTCATAGATAAATCTATGATAATAGCCTCTATGCACCCTTTGCATTAGTAGGGGGTGGTAGCTCTAGATGAGCTTGATTTTTTTGTAGTCCATGGAGATTCCATTTTTGGACACAACATGTCCTAGTATGACCGTGTGTTTGACCTAGAATTGGCATTTGAGAGGATTGAGGGAGATCATTAGAGGCGACACCTTTTGAAAAAAGGTTGAAGGTATTTAAGGTGGTCATCCCATGTGGCATGAACACACAAATCATTTAGAAATACCTCTAGGAAATCTCTTAGATACTTTTTAAAAGTTGTGATCATTAAGCATTGGAATGTTGCAAAAGCATTGGTGAGCCCAAAGAGCATCACTTTGGAAGCATACACTCCCCATTCTGTGGCAAATGCGGTTTTGTGTTGATCCTCTGGTGCTATGGATACTTGATTGTACCCAGAAAATTTGTCTAGGAAGCTATAAGCCTCTTTTTTAGTGACTCTTTCTAGTACATTCTCTGTAAAGGGTAGTGAGTAGTAGTCTTTCCGGCTCACAGAATTTACCTTTTTAGATCCACGCATACTTGGAACTTGCCATTAATTTTTAGAACAATGATGATGGGGGACACCCATTCCATATGCTCTATCTCATAGATGAATCCTGCGTTGATTAGTTTTTGTATCTCTTCTCTCACGATGGTCACATATTTTGGATTCATAGGATAGTGTCTTTGCCTCACCTATCTAATGTCATCCATCATAGGGATGGTATGTTGTATGACCTTGGGTGACATGCCCTTCATATCAGTGTACTTCCAAGAAAAGCAATCTTGATATTCATGTAGGAGGGCAATTAGGGCCTCTTCTTGCTTGATAGTCCGGTTTGGGGTCTTTGCCTTCCAATGCCAAGGTCCACTCCCTTAGCCTTAGCTGAACCATCATAATCATGTTGGTTCCCTTCCTGTGCCATCCTTGTCGCTTGCTCAAGAAGTGTTTTACGGTCTTGGACCATGTACACTTTAAAATGCTTGGGAACCTAGCATAAGTCACCCTCCTCTTCTTCATCATTCTCTAAGGCTTTCGAGATAGTTGCTTTTCTTTAGGAGAACTCTTTGTGTTTTTGGCCTTTGGAGCCTTATCTTTCTTTGGAGATTTGGTTTCTAGTGGGGCCTTATCCATGATTATAGGGAGTTCCTTTGCCTTAAGGGGTCCTAGGGGGACCTTGACTCGATCCAACTTGGCTCCCCAATTAGAGGAGAATTCATGGTGTCCTGTAATAGGATCGATGTATCTCAACCAATGGAGGTCTGTCTTGACTTTTCATACCCCCTTTCAGTGCCCTCAAAACATTAATCATATTTAAGGGGACTATAGCCCCTCGCAACTTGGTATCATGGGCTGCCATTCGTGTCCCTGTCTTCTCGACCACATCTATGGTCACGAGGACATGCATCCAATTTTATAAAAACTCGGGTCTTGATTAGCAGAGCATACCAATGTTTATCCTAGTATCACCTACTTCCTTCTCATATTAGGCTTGGAACACATTTATGGAGGCAGTATGTTGGCTGGTATCTAATGTGACCATGAATATATTACTGGTCATAGGGTGGGCCTTCCAAGTTTGAAGGTCGACCCTCGCAATTTGTTCGTGCTTGCACAAATAGATTCTATCAGAGGACCAGTCATGGGCTACACCTATAGTGTGCATAAAGAGTCTCCCTAGGATGACATCATATCCATTCATATTTCCATGGAAATCCATCACAAAAAACCAAACATAGTAGGTGAGACCAAAGGTCTTGATCTTAATATCTCTGAAAACCCCTATCGGTTGGGTTGTCACTCCATCTACTAGCTTAATAACCAAATTGGTATTTTCAATTTCAGGCTACCCTCACTTGATCGAGCACTATTTGATGACAATGTTAATACCTGCCCGCCATCCAAGATTGATTTTAAATTTTTATTTTTTTAGATGATTGGGAGTAAAACATTAGTATCATCGCTTTCAAGTACTGGCCCAATTTATTGACCGAAAGCTTTAGCAAGTTTGTCTCTTCCGCGGGGGCTTCAACTACCTTGGTGGCCACTTCCACCAAAGTGACCATCTATCAATTCATACAATCGGAGAGATCTCTCCAAAGGATGGGGTTCACTTTGAATAGGGCTACTATAGGCACCTTTACTTCCATGGACAAGAATGTGGCTAGCCCTGCCACATCTCGAGGTTGGGTGATGTGCTCTTGAGCCAAGTCATTGATCAATATATCTCACGACGAGTAAAGGAGAGTCCATTCCATGCAAACGTATGCAAGGCAACGATAAACAAAGGAAGGAAGAGTACCAATTCAATTGAATAAGCAAAAGCAAGGATGTACAATAGCAAACATATGCAAGGTAACGGCAAAGAAAGGAAGGAAGAGTACCAATTTGATTGAATAAGCAAAAGAAAGGATGTGATGTACACTAGCCTACACACAAGAGGAAAGTGAAGAAGAAAAATGAATGTAAGAGATTAGGGGGATGCAAAAGAGATATAAGAAAGCCTTGTCATTGTAATGTTCAAGAACAACAAGCAAGGGGAGGTGTGGAAGAAAAAATGGGCATAGGGGTGGTAGGTGGGTGAGAAAGTAACTTTGAAAGCTTCTTTAGGGAGGTTTTGGTAGGAGCATAGGTTGGGAGGAGAGGGATCAAGTAGCAATGTACGTGTGTGTGTGTGTGTGTGTGTGTGTGTAAGGAATAAGTGATTGTGTAAGTGTGTGTAATTAAATTGTTAGAAAAGCATATGGAAGGTTTACAAAATTTAAGGGTTGAGTGTGTACACATGATACCTATAAGGGAAGGTGCCCACCCTAAGGTATGTGGACTTTATCAAACAAATCCAAAATATGGCACCATGGTTTATGACGAGCTAGAAAAACTCTTAGATGCCAAATTCATCTATGAGATCGAGTACATTGAGATTGGGTTTCACCCATCATCATCATGCCTAAACACAACACGAAGCTAAGAATATGCATTAACTTAAAGAATGTGAATGCCGCCACAATCATGGTTCCCTTTCCCTACCCTTAACAGAAAAAATGTTGGAAAAGGTAGCAGGTTCCGAGAGATATAGCTTCTTGGACGGCTTCAGTGGCTACAACCAAGTGCAAATTTCTCCTACAGACCAATCAAAAACAACATTTGCTATAGAATGGGGTATATTTGCCTATAGAGTCATGCCATTCGGCCTTTGTAATGCCCCGGCCACATTCTAGAGAGTCATGTTCACAACTTTCAAGTCATTTCCGAATAACTTTCTACAGGTGTTCTTGGATGATTTGTGCATCCAATCGAACAAAAAAGACCACTTCAAATGTCTTGAGGCAGTTCTAATCAAATGCAAGGAGTATGGCATCTCCCTAAACCTAACAAAATGCCAGTTCATGGTCACCCATGAAGATGTTTTGGGACACATTGTTTCTCAACATGGGATTGCAACAGGCATGGACAAAATCAAAATCAACAAGGAATTGCCTCCTCCTACAAATTCCAAAGGTGTACAGGTCTTTATGGGACATGTCGACTATTATAGAAGATTTCTCTTGTGGTATGCCATGATAGCCAAACCACTTTACAAATTATTTAGTGAAATTCTTATGGATAGAAGAGTGCAACCAAGCCTTTGAGCTTTTAAACTGGTGCTTAATCACAACACCCATCCTTATATCTCCCAATTGGGACATTGAGTTTCATGTTCATACTGATGGATCCAAGTATGCAATTGGGAGTGTGCTTTGCCAACCTGGTGAACATAAGAAAGACTACCCATTCTACTTTGCCAGTCGACAACTCAATGATGTAGAGATCAACTATACCACCACAGAAAGAGAAGCCCTAGCAAAGGTGTATAGTGTTAAGAAATTTTGGCACTATCTATTGGCAAATGATTTTGTCTTCTACACCGACCATCAAGAATTACTTTATCTTGTGAACCATCCATGTATAATAGGGAGAAGAATCAGATGGCTCCTCTTACTTCAAGAATTTAACTTCAAAATAGTGGTCCGCAAAGGTGCCCAACATTAAATTACCGATCACATGTCTCATGTCAAGTGGGGAGAAGAAGCCACTGGAGTAGAAGATGACTTGCCAGATGCCACACTATTTTAGATAGATGCTATTCCATATTAGTGTGCAGATATCATTGGGTACTTAATGGCAAGAAGACCACCCCCTGAAATGAAAGCAGTGGATTTTAGAAAACTAATTTTAAAAGTTGCACCCTATCAACTCATTGCAGGATAACTGTACAAGATGGGCAAGTACCAAGCTTTAAGAAGATGTGTAATGCCTCATGAGATCATGCCAATCCTGAGTGAAGTCCATGAAGGCATTGCAGGAGGACACTTCCAAGGGGAAGCCACAGCAAGGAAAGTCCTCCTCGCAGGCTACTGGTGGCCAACACTTTAGGTAGATGCCTATGAATATGTCAAAGGCTGTGATGTATGCCAATGGACTACTATACCACAACACAAAGTCTTCAATCCCCTAACAATAGTTGTTGCACAAAAGCCATTTGAAAAATGGGGGATTGATTATGTGGGTCCCATCCATCCAGCAACAAAGGGGACATAGGCACGCTACATCATTGTGCCCACTGATTACTTTACCAAATGGGTTGAAGCTAAAGCAATCAGAAAGGTAGATGCCACTAGAAGCATAGCAAGATTCTTATACAAGAATGTGATCACCTGATTGGGATGCCCCATTGAAATTGTGTCGGATAGAGGTATGCATTTTGTCAATGAGGTAATTCAAGAACTCTTGTCTAGATTTATGGTAATCCATAGAAAAAGCACACCATACTACCCCCAAGGAAATGGATAGGCCGAATCCACTAACAAAATATTATGCAATTATCCTCACCAAGGTAGTAGAACCACAACATTCTGATTAGGTAGAGAAACTAAATGCAGCCTTATGGCCATATCGAACGACACTCAAGGTCAATACAGGGAATACACCTTTTCAATTGGTGTACGGCTTTGAAGTTGTGGTCCCACTAGAATTTGTAATACCAAGCCTATGCATAGCAGTATAGGAATGCATGGGAGGTCATGCATCCTTGAAAGAAAGACTCTATCAATTGGAGAAGCATATAGAGACCAGATTAGTCACCTACCATGCCATGATAATAGAAAAATGCCAAAGAAAGGCATGGTTTGATAGAAATCTTAAAGCCAAAGACATCAAGGAAGGTGACCTGGTCTTGTTATACAATGCCAAAGTACACAAGGGAAAACTCAAGTGTCTAGGTCAAGGACCCAATCGAGTAAGAAAAATGAATCCCATCGGAGTTGTGCTGCTGAAACATTGGATGGATTTCAATTCAACACAATCGTAAACAGGAGCCAATTGAAGCGCTACTACTTCAACACGCAAGCCATCCCCTACAAAAATGAAGATTTGGGAAACCCAAGTCTTCCTTAGTTATATCATGAGCACTCACTTGCATATGTATGTCTTCACACATATAGGTAGCATCAACCAATTTCAACCTAGGGCTCAGAAGTGATGCCTGAGTCCTAGCTGCCCTATGAAATCCCAACAACAACAAAAAAAGCATATAGTTAGTCCCTACCTAGTTACTAGGTCACATGCACTCACACGCTTTTGCTTAAAAAAAAGCATATAGTTAGTCCCTACCTAGTTACTAGGTCACATGCACTCACACACTTTTGCTTAGACACATAGTCGATTGCATGAATAATTGTGCCACACACTTTTATTCCACACTCTCAAAGCATGTGTAAAAATAAGATCTCTCACAATACACACACAAATGTCATACCTGCATGCCAACTAATCTAATGAACAATGGTACACCATATGAACATGGATGCAGGTTCAGAAACAATGCCACCACTAAAGTGGATGCGAAGAAAGAGCCCGCCACCTCAGCCACCACGAGACCACCCCTCTAGCAGCCATATACCTCCTCTCAACCACGGCGACCACATGCATTTGTGGTTTAGAGTGATAGCTCTGAGGAGGATTTTGTGCATGACATGGAAACCCAAGAAGAACAAATGCCACCCCTATCACCACCGGCCTACACAACCATTGACGGGGCCCAGTCCTTGGAACTTGTGTGGCCACCTACATCGACTTATGCTATTTCCAACACAACAACATCTTTCTTAGAGCAAAGGGGTCTGGGCAGTTTGTATGAGAGCCTTAAATCCTTGGAGGACAATCCTACAATGACCACATACATTAAGAACTTTCTCCATTCTTACCACTTGAGCGATGCACAAGTTGGCAAGTACGGTACCATCACTGTACATTAGAGCCCACTCAACATTATCCTTGATAGTACAATAATTCAAAGGGCCTTCTTACTCCCAAATCAAGGTACAAATACCCTACAAGGCCTTCCAATGCTAAATTTCTCGAAATACAGCCTCTCCATGCCAAGGGCACAAAGTTCCATAGGGACGGGATATTACTTCGCACCATCATTAACCCTCGCCTCAAGGAAGCATCACAATTCCTATCCACAATCTTGGGGATTAAGTGCAGGCAGAATCGATCCCTTTCACTTCGCACATTTTTTTTGCTAAGTAGGAAGCTAAATCCAGCACTTAGTCATCTTCTTCATAAAAAAACTCGATGGTTCATCAGGCCAAAAATGTAAAATTCCACACTTATTGGCTCTAATCATCAATAAAGAGCTACAGGAGTGAGAAATGGCTCTGCCCCAATCACCAAAACCTATTGAGGAGTTGGACATTCCCTTCTCACCAGCATGGGAGCCATCACCAACTTCTCCTACTATCACATTGGCAAATGCGGATACCTTAGAAGAAATACCTATTGAGGAGGTCGGAATTGAGGAATTGCCCCATGAGATGCTATAGCTCGGCACACAATTGCAACCAATATATCTCCAACAATAGTAGCCAGAGCCTAAGGCTACATCGGCACCAGCACCGCCCATCAATGCCATGGCAGTCCATGAGCCACAAGGGGAGTTAGTGCTAGATCAACAATATGACTACTATACCCAAGTGGCTGACTTACCATTGGAACAACCCCTAACAAGTACTATGAAATGAACAGGTTGTTGAGAGATCACGCTCAACATCATGTGATCATATGTGCATAGCACCATTATGTGATCATATGTGCATAGCACTAACCCAATAGAGTGCTATAAAGGAAAGGGTTAGATGCCCTAACCCTAACCCTAAATGGGTTTGTATATATTCTACATTTTCAACTAAATCTAGTGTACAGTTATTAGTAATTTGTGGTGTGCTCTCTAGCTGTGCCCTCTCTCCTAATCTCCACTCTTCTCCTCTCCCCTCTTCATATTTTGTCATGGTATCGGAGCTCCCTTGCCTTTCACTGAGGCATTGTGATTCTTGAGAGGTGAGAGTGATTGAGAGATCGAGAGCGTTCTTGAGTGATTGTGAGGATTCTCTTCCGTTGAGAGAATTTCCATTTGCTCAATAGAAAATTTCCATTCATTCCAAAAGAAATTTATGTTCATTGAGAGAGATTTCCGTCTATTGGATATTGAGTGATTCCTTGTATTGTTCTTCGATTTCAATTGAGAGAAAGAGATCTCTTTGAGAGAATTTTGGAAAAGAGAGAGTTCTTTGATTGAAAGCAAGAGAGAGTGATCTTGTTTGAGAGCTTCTTGTATGTGAGAGAGATCTGTTCTTCTTCCACCTATTAAGAGAGAGGCTAAGCATTGAGAGAGATAGAGAGATCTATTCTCTACAACGATCTTCGAGAGAAGAGGTTTCTTTGAGAAATAACTTTCTTCAGGGATGTTTTTTTCATGTTAGTTTTGTTACGAAGCGAAACTTTTATATTGGTGTTGAAAGTTTGTATGCCCTAATAAAAATAAATGTTTGAAATGTTCACCAAGATTTGAAACTTTCATGTAAAAAATTTTGAAGTTTCGCCAGGATTTACATATTTTTCTTCAAAATCCAAAAGAAAATATACAAAATTATGCTATATGTATCAATATTGTGGAACTAAAACAAATAGCTCGATAAACTTTTTTCAGTATTTTATATTAATATATAAATATAACTTCAATAAAAACATCCATGAATTTCTTCTTGAGAGTGTTCTATTGTGAAAGAGTTCTCCTATACTCTTCTCTGAGAGAGAGTCACTTGCTTTGTATGCGCCAGGCTCCCAGCATGCTCCATCAAGCTCCAAAAGGACCCCTTCAGCGACCTCCTACACAACAAATCTACTACAGCGTGGCTCTAAAGGCTGCATCGACCACGCTGCATCGAGCACACATAGCAGCAAGTGACCTCCCACCATTGTCGCCAGCCAAATGGGTCTACTCAGAAGTGCATTGAGAAGGCCAGAGGTAGATAGAGAGCCCTCTCCAAAGTAGCGTATCAAATAAGTCTCTCCAACGAGCCACAAAGCCTTCCAACTCTGACTCATAGGCTTTGGCCATCCCTAACATGTCCAACGACGAGCCAAGCTGCAACCCAGCCTCCTTCAGCGCTTCCCACAAGCTTCATGGTACCATAGCTCCAGCAGTCGGCTCTAGAGCCTCTCCTATGGACGACAACGCCTCTCCTACGTGACTCTTCCACCTACGAAATGCTTCAGCATCTCCCTATGACTCTGTAGCACCATACAATTTGCAACACCTTCAACGCCTTCTCCGCTATAGCCAAGCCTCCTTCAAAAATGCCATCAATGAACTCTTCACTGGCTCTAAAGTGCACTGCGCCACAGCTCCCTCTAGCTAGCTGACATTTCTCCAAGGCCTTCCAAGCTACAACCATAGTGGCTTCCTTGCTCCAAACGCCGCCGACTTGCAGTAAAGACTCCACCGTCCATAGCTCTATTTCATGAGTGACATCCACTGTGGCTCTTGCACGCCTACAATGACTGTCTGCTCTCTTATGCAATCCAATAGAGCCAATGCGATGCTCCATAGTAGTGCTCCAATGCTCCCTTGCCAATAAACCTGCCATCGCCATCGCCACTTCAACAACGAGGCCATCTAAAGAGGACGACGGACGACCATCGCTCCTCTGCAAGTCACCCACCAATTGTGATGCTTAGTTGCGCTTCTCCAAGGTCTCTGCCAAAGAAATTTCACGTGGAGGATAAGGCTTAACTATAGTTAGATTAATATAACCTTGGCTAGATTGGTACAATTAAGTTTCTTTGGGTTAGGATTGGTTAGTGGCCAAATTTGTGTTGCGTGGCAACCTTACCCATATGTGCCACATTAGCAACCTCTGGCCATGTCAGTAGTCCAATCATAGTGCCACATCAACAGCATCCCATTGCTACCATGTCATCATTGACATCATCCTACCATGTAAGTGCCATGTCAGTACTACCAGGTCAATAGTCCATGCCATGAATACCACATCATCAACAATAGGCCCAGTCAATACTACCACATCAGCATCCTAGTTAGTAGTGACACATCATCAACCACATGGCACTCTGACCCCCTTGCTTGGCACACTTGGCATTTTGCACAAAAGAAAATAAATTATTTATTGTTCTTTCATCGATCGACGGTTGGTATAGATCTAGATCAGAGTAGACTAGATTGCCATATAGGGCATGCTTTGAATTTCCCCTAGTTGCCAATCTAAGCCATGCCAAAATTCTCGACTAGTACCTACTCGGAGTCAGTCTCTATGCTCACATATGGTTTCACATCATCACATTACCTGAAACCTGATGTTCATCAGCTCAGTGAGAAAACTTCAGA
This sequence comes from Dipteris shenzhenensis, assembly GCF_047967505.1. NCBI lineage: Eukaryota > Viridiplantae > Streptophyta > Polypodiopsida > Gleicheniales > Dipteridaceae > Dipteris > Dipteris shenzhenensis. Next base: position 1,102,250 of record NC_141624.1, on the reverse strand, counting down.
GTGTTTAGAGGCATTGTCGATTGATCAGTGACATGATTTGATTTCACACACACATGCCATCATTGAGAAGCCTATTCGGCTATTTCACAACATTGTGCACATCATTTCAGCCTTGCAAAGGCTCTTGGCTATTCTCGGCATCATTTGCCACAAGCCTTGTAATATAGATCGGATTATATATTACAGTTCTACCTTCATTGACATTTCAGATTTCACTTGCCACAATTAGTGTTTTGCAGTTCATTCATACAGTGATCTTCACAACACTTTGAGTACATTTCTTGCACCATGTCTATGACTAGCAACCTCAATTATGGCACATGGAAATATCGAATGGAGACCATTCTTGTACTTCAGGACAAATGGGAGTAAGCACCAGCAGTGGGATCTATAGCGGGATCTTCAGCTACACAAACATTTTTTGCACTTGTAGTAGTAGATCTTGCCATTGCCTGAGCACAAGGTGAATGGGATAAGAAAGATAAATATGCATATCATTTGATCAAGTAGAATGTGCAAGATGTCATGCTAGGATAGCTCAACACAATCAAGACATTAAAAGAAGCATGGGATATGTTCACAGCTCTCTACGAGTCCAAGAACACATCTAGGATTCTCACACTGAGAAATCAAATCAACTAGAGTTTCTGCAACAGTAGCAAAACTAGCCATGCCTACGTACTCAGGATCAAAAACTACAACAATCAACTTGCAGCAGTAGCAGGAGAGACCATGAATCCAATAGAAATGGTTCAAGTCATCTTGAATGGACTAGGAGAAGGATACAAGAATCTAGTCCAAAGTATTGCCATTTAACGGCAAATTACAACACTAGAAGAAGTTCAGTTAGTCTTACTTGGTGAAGAACTTAGGACTCAGGCCATTCATGCTCAAAAAAATCATTCTAATGATCAGGAATTCAAAGCTCCAAATAGAAGCAGAGGCACAAGTAGATCATTCCAGAGAAGTGGTCATCATCAGCAATAGAATCATCAACAAAGTCAGCATCCACATCAACATCATCCTTAGCAACATTAGAATCAGCAAAGAGAAAATCATTCCAACCGAGGAAGATTCCAAGGATGAGGGAATTCATCCACCAATGTGTCAAACATCCAGTGCAACTACTGTCATAAGTTTGGACACTATGAAAGAGAGTGCCCCGTAAGAAGCAGTATGACCAAGGTGGTCAATCCAGTAGTAATCGAGGGAATTTCCATGGTAGAGGAAATCATCATGGTGGACATTCTAGTCACAGTCATTTTGCAAATGAACTTGGGAATATGTTTCTTGCAAACGAGGAAATGCAAAAAATTGATACAGTGTACACACTAATTGCAATACACTAATTGCAATCCAAAAGAGGATTTTAGCTATCAAGTCTAGCAAGTAGAATAGGATCCTTGGTATATCGACACTGGTGCATCATCTCACATGACAAATTATCAGGAATGGTTCATAGAGATGAAACCATTAGAAGGTCAAAAAAATGTCATCTACACAGCAGATAATACACCAAATCCAGGTCAAGGGACATGCATTATCCCTATGAACAATTTCACTGGTATGAAAGGATTGGTGAAAGATGTACTCTACGTTTTGAAGCTCAGCAAACCTCTTGTCAGTAGGTCAAATGAAGGAACACAACTATCAAGTCATCTTCGACAGGGATGAATGCACTATCAGAGACAAATCTAGAAGATTTTAGTTAGTAGGAAAAGGTGTCAAGGAACGACGCTTGTATAGAATGCTAGGTACAATACCAAGCCATGTCAGCTCAATTGCAACAGATGCCACTATCTGCAAAATGGCACAAGAGATATGGTCATGTTAATTTCAAGAGCTTGTTAGATCTCAGGAATCAGAATATGGCAATTGGTATTCCAAAGCTATAGTTTCTTGGAGAAATTTGCGAAGCATGCTGCTTCAGCAAACAAAAGCAAACCAACTTTGGAAGAAGAACCTCTTGAGCAAGAGGTATTCTTGATTTGATACATATAGATGTATGGGGTTATGCCCAGATCCGTAGCATCAATGGTTCACTTTACTACTTGACTTCCATCGACGACTACAGCAGATATTATTGAGTTTATTTTTTGAAAGAGAAATCTGAAGTGTTTTCTAGATTTCAAGAGTTCAAAGCCATGGTACAAAACTAGACATGCAGAAAGATCAAATTCATGAGATCAGATAGAGGAGGTAAATATATGGATTCAACATTCATGAACTTTTGTAGAAGTCACGGCATTCGAAGACAATTCACTTGTGCAGATACTCCTCAGCAGAATGCAAGAGCTGAAAGGAAGAATGGTACTTTAGCAAACAGTGCTAGAGAAATGCTTAGTGAGAAGCATCTTTCAAATCAGTATTGGGCAGAAGCAACAGCCACTGCAAACTATTTGCTTAATCAGCTTCCTACCAAACCGATTCAGGGTATGCCACCTTATGAAGCATTCACTGGACACAAGCCACACATTGGGCATCTCTAGGTTGTATAGCATATGCCTACATACATGATGATCATTGTAAGAAATTGGATGCAAAGTCACGCAAATGCATCATGGTTGGCTATAGTGAAGAAAGCAAAGCATCCAAGTTGTATGGTCCCATCAACTGCAAGGTCATTATCTCCAGAGATGTAATCTTTAATGAGGAATTAGAATGGAAAATTAGAGCAAGAGTTGCTAGAAACACCCCAAGCAAAGCCACATCAGCTCAGACGATCTACTAGGGAAAGCAGACCACTAGCCAGATTGATATATGCTCACAAAGGCAAAGCGATTTAGGTTGAAACCACCAACTATGCTCTTATGACTACCATCATGGCTATAAAAGAGCCAGTGTACTTTGAAGATTCAGTAGACAAGCCAGAATGGCAAAATTTTATGAATGAAGAAATGGATGCTTTGTATAAGAATGATACTTGGGAATTATGTGACCTTCCACCAGGAAAGAAGGCCATAGCAAACAAATGGGTATACAAAGTGAAGTACAATCTAGATGGAAGTATTCAAAGATACAAAGCCAGACTAGTTGCAAAAGGATTTGCACGGAAATATGGTCAAGATTATGATGATACTTATGCTCCAGTAGCAAAGATGGATTCCATACAGTTCTTGATATCACTAGTGACACTCAACAGATGGAATGTGTATCAGCTCGATGTGAAGAATGCATTTCTCAATGGTTACATAGATGAGGAAGTTTACATGCAACAACAGTTATGTTGAACCAGGAAAGGAGAATAAGGTTTGCCATCTTAAGAAGATTCTCAACAGCTTAAAGTAAGCACCCAAAAATTGGTACAGCAAAATCGACAAGTATTTTGCTGATTTGGGACACATGAATTCCAATGCAGATCATACAGTCTACTACAAAGTTCAAGGAGAAGACATCACTATTGCACTTTTGTACATAGATGATCTGATTGTCACCGGAAGCAAGGATAGCTTTATCAAAAAGCTAAAACAAGACTTATTTCTGTAGAGTTCGACATGAAAGATCTTGGACTTATGCACTATTGTCTTGGAATTGAATTCTAGAGAGATTCATATAGCACCTTAATGAGTCAGCTCAAGTATGTTGACAGTCTCCTAAAGAAGTTTCATATGGAAGATTGCAAGATTGCAGCCACTCCCATGGAACAGAGTTTGAAACTTACAAAAGATTCAAAAAAGCCTATAGTCAATGACAGGTACTACACGCAGCTCATCAGATCTCTTATATATATGACTATCACATGGCCAGATATTTGTTATGCAGTAAGCTCACTTGCATAATTTATGGCAAATCCAAAAGAGTCTCACTGGAATGTAGCCAAAAGAATCTTGAGATACATCAGAGCTACAAGATCATTTGGAATAGAATACAGCGAAAGTCATCCAAGGTTGCATGGATACTATGATACCACTATGCCGAAGATCATGAGACCAGGAGATCCACATAGGGATATGCATTTTTCCTTGGTCAAGGTGCTATATTATGGTTTTCAAACAAACAGCCAACTATTTCTTTGCTTTCGACTAAAGAAAAATATAGGGCACTCACTACAGGTGCATGTCAGGCTATATGGCTCATAAGACTATTGTAAAAAATGAACTCCTTTGATGAGTCAAAGCCAATGAGTCAAAGCCAACAAGAATATACTGTGATAATCAATCGGCTCAAGCATTGGCCAAGAATCCAGTATATCACTCCAGGACAAAGCATATTGATGTGAGAGAGCACTTCATCAGAGAAAGAGTGTTACTTGGTGACATCACACTACAGCATTGTGATAATAAAGAGAATGTTGCACACATCTTTACCAAACCACTCAGTAAAGAGCTTTTTGAGAAACACCGACTAGCTCTTGGTTTGACATAGAGGAAGGACATTCCCATTAAAGGGGTGTGATGGAAGGTAATGCTCAGTCCTTCTTCGATTCCATAGAATCATCATCTTGAGGGAAGGCCTACTTCATGATGTTGATCTTGAGGGAAGGTGTTGAGAGATCACACTTAACATCATGTGATCTTATGTGCATAGCACTAACCCAATAGAGTGCTATAAAGGAAAGGGTTAGATGCCCTAACCCTAACCCTAAATGGGTTTGTATATATTCTACATTTTCAACTAAATCTAGTGTACAGTTAGTCATTTGTGGTGTGCTATCTAGATGTGCCCTCTCTCCTCATCTCCACTCTTCTCCTCTCCCCTCTTCATATTTTGGCACAGGTTGGCTACATGGGCACCAATTGTATCAGTAGTATCGCCAATCCTCATCACCATCTGTCATTATCCATCATCAAGCTAGCCAAATGCTTCAAATGCCAGAACTATTCACTAGCTTGACATGCATGAGAATTGGAAAGACAGATAGTAGTAGTAATCGAAGACCAATTCCATGGAATCATCATAGAGGTCAGGGCACTTCGGGTGCAAATAGATGAGAAAGAGGTTGAAGCAGTGCGCATGAACCAAGCTCTCCAAGCTCAAGAGAAGGTAGTGAGGGATGTGACCTCCAACCTCCACCAAAGCCAAATACAGCTGACAGCAGTAGTACAAGCTATGACAATCCTACAGACATCATATGACTACTTGACCTCCACACATACTTTAGCAGATGGAGGAACTGGCACAAGCTCAACTCACTCTAATCCACAAAGAAGAAGAGCGCTAGGATTGTCAAGAAAAGGTTAAAGACATGCAATAGTCTTTGGCAATATGCACATTCAGCATTGAAGAGCTTACAAAGGACTGCCAAATCTTAAAGGGCCAACTTGCTACCACTAAAGAGGCCAACACTTGTCAAGCACAAGTCTTGGACCACTGGTCCAATACCACTGAAGCCATTACTCAATAAGCGCAGGTCACCTTGCAAATGAAAAAGCTTAAGGAGGCATATACATCCATCTACCATAAATATAAAGAAAAATTTGATGAGATGCAATCCCAAAAGATAGTCATCTCCAATCTTGAACTCCAATTGCTAGTGCACAACAATGATGCAATGGAAGACAACACCAATGAAGTCCCACTACAATGCACAATGGTGGTGTACCAAGAGCTTGTGGCCACTCTACAAGCGAAAGATCACCTCAAAGCATGAGTGCTTATCCAACGCCATCTCAGGATCATATCTGCTCATCCAACAATCAAATGGGAACGTTCCATAGGGACCAAAGCTCTGCGCATAATTTGCAAAGACTTGTCCAAAGATGAAAAAATATCTTCTTCCTATCTACACATGCCGGGTTTATAGCACTTAGGACGGATGCTTTCATGGCACATGTATTCATGGGTAGTCCTCCCATTAGGGTTATTATTGGTTTGCTACCATTGCTACAAAGGCCATCACTATTATCTACTACAAGGCATGACATAACCAACATCCCACCCTTGCAGCAACTGATGATCCCATCGCACCACCAAAAAGAAGTGTCGGAGGATGACATGGCCTATATCACATCCAACTTCCCATATCTAACCACTCTCTATGCCAACCTCATAACCTCAGTTACCCTTGCTACTACCACCCTCTTAACCTTCCTTGATCTCCAGCCTAACATCTACTCCCTTCATCGTCTCTTTGCTCATGCCTCTCACCACTTTCAACTAACCTAACAGTCACAAACTTACAAGGCCCTCACTCCTAACTTCTTTGCTTCCCTTGCTAATCCTACCCTCGAGGATTACCAAGATGCTCAAACCATTTGCCCACTTCTTCTCTCCCTCCCCTCTGATTCCCCTCCAACAACTAACACTCTTTCATATTTCTCCCCCATGTCCCCAGATTCTCTCCCTGCCCCATCATCACCTCCAACACTACTTGTGCAGCCATCAGTAGAAAAGGACCCAGTATTTGATTTTGAATATCAAGATTCGGATAATCCAATTTGCACTCCCATGCCAAATTCCAATGATGGGTATGATTTTGATGTGATACCACTTCCCAGTAACCCCATCAAGGATTTCTGGAGCAAATATCATGATATGAAAACTCGAGCTGGATGGACCCTGGACAACTTCCCTACCAACCTTGGTCAGCATCAAGTTAGTGAAGACTTGATTGGTGCCACCCCAAGCTCTTTTACGTAATCCTGTTAAAAGAGTACCTACGTGCACCTCCATGTCTCAGAACCCATCCCAAGTTCTATGCAGTTCCATGATGTCACAGATGGGAAGCCAACATACACACTTTGGGTGAAGATCGCACCATTAATTGGCCAATGATCGAGCCATACTCTAGTGTGGAATGGAATATCGAAGGCACACTGATCCGAGCACTTCAATAGCATGAGCAAATAATGTGCGGCAACATTGATTGCATCCTTATCTTCTGCAAAACATTGGAATACATTATGGAGGTCCCCAACCACATCGACCGCCATTTTCCTTCACTTAGTTTCAATCCCAAAGAATGGATTGATGCTCAGATTACAAGATGACTCTATCAAAGAGTCATCTTCTTAGAAGCACGCCACATATCTCTGTTCAAACAAATGGTGGATACAGGCTACTTGGAAACATATAAAAAATTATATGGTGCCAAGGCTTTATAGTAGGATCGATTGGCAAGCCACAAGTTCCATAGCCACTAGATTACACGTATGGCATCCCAACTCCGTGATCATAGTAAGCCATAACCCGAGGATGGGTAATAAACTGGATCCGAGAGTATGTTGTCCTTGTGTTAACATGGACTTAGGTAGCACATAATGTATGTGTAGTATAGTGGTAAAGCTCTGCTTTTACTTGCATAAGGCTAGGAATAATCTCTCTTAGGAATCCTCAACATGCAAGTTCTACTTGCGACTCCTACATGCATGCTCTACATGTAAGTGCTACCTAAGAATCCTCAACATGCAAGTTCTACTTGCAACTCCTACATGCATGCTCTACATGTAAGTCCTACATGCGATTCCTACATGCATGTCCTACATGCAAGTCCTACATGCGATTCCTACATGCATGTTCTACATGCAAGTACTACATGTGATTCCTACATGCATGTTCTACATGCAAGTCCTATATGTGATTCCTACATGCGAGTTCTACATGCAACTCCTACATGCAACTTGCAACTCCTACATAAAACCTCTATATGAAAGTTCTACATGTAGAGAGAGAATGTCTTAAAATTGCTACATGCAAAGAGAGAAGCTCTCCAACTTATATAAATACCCCATAATGGAATGAAGTCTAGACTCTTTGGGGCATTGTGTTGAGTTCTACTCTGGTATTCCAAGCAATTGTCTCCAAGTGTCCATGCTTCCTTGCACTCCACATCCCAAAGCATGTCCTAGCCTTGCAACTCCTCCTCCTCTCTCCTCTAACCTTGCAACCTATCCTCTCCCTCTTGTCCTCACTCCTCCTCTGCCTCCTCCTCCCTCCTCCTCCTCCCTTCTCCTCCTCCTCCTCCTCCTCCACCTCCCTCCTCCTCCCTCCTTCCTCCTCGTCCTCCCTCCTCTCTCTCTTTCCCCCCCGTGCTCTTACACCTTCTTCCTCTCTCACTCCTATGCTCCCCCTAAACCTTTAGTCCCTCAACCCTTGACCTCCATGATCTACGAGGGAGACGAGTTCTCCACCATGTACTCTACCCTAAACCATGGAACCTCCTAAACCTTGGAACCTCCTTCTGAACCCTGAACCTCCCTCTAACCCTTAAACTCCTCCTAAATCCTTCAACCCCCAGTGAAGGAGAAAGCCTTCATTACCCCAATCATGATGATGCACATCCCTTTCATACATGCATGCACTATGTTTTCTTACCACACTTAAGCCTATGTCTCTTATCGGAATATGACCCGAGGTCCTAAGCTACACTTATACTACAAACAACCACACCAATATATATGTAGGTGACAAAAAGCCTCAGAACCCTGCATACTGAGAATACCCTACCCTTCCTGTAGAAGCCGTGGGAAAGAGCTAATAGTGGAGTGCATACATACAAGCTTCAACATCATTGCCAATTCCTAAGAAATGTTGTTTGATGTGAGTAGCACTGCTTGTAAACTTGTGTCCACAATATTTACACTATAAGAAAGAGATTAAGGCATGCACTTTCTGTATCTTCATCACATATGACCAAATTTTGCCGCACACCATGCTATTGAAGTTGTATGCAAAATCATAAATGGCAAACACAATATTACTTGTGTATGCAAAAGGAACGTGACACAATAAATATTTCTTTAAAATCAATAAATAAACATCCAAACACACTTTAAAGAATGCAAGATTATAGATACATCCATTCAATGACAAGTACCATTCATTCACATTCTCTTGAAAGAACATAAAATATTCATTCAAAAGAAAGTGCAAGAATGAGTAAACGCAAATTGTATTTCATTCATTCACATTCTACTGAAAGAATATAAAGTATTGATTTAAAAGAAAGTGTAAGAATGAGTGAATGTAAATGCAAATTATTCATTCACATTCTCAAAAAGAATATATACAGTATTCTTTCAAAAGAAAGTGTAAGAATGAGTGAATGTAAGTGCAAATCATTCATTCACATTCTCCTAAAAGAATATAAAGTATTTTTTCAAAAGAAAGTGTAAGAATGAGTGAATGTAAATTATAAATCATTCATTCACATTCAATTGAAAAAGTATTCGATATTCATTCAAAAGAAAGTCTAAGAACGAGTGATTGTAAATGCAAATCATTCATTCACATTCTCTAAAAGAATATAAAGTATTCTCTCAAAAGAAAGTGTTAGAATGAGTGAATGCAAGCTATAAATCATTCATTCAGATTCTATCAAAAGAGTATCAAATTGTCCTTGTCCTTATCTCACTCTACTCAATTCCCCACTCAAAGCCTAGCATGCCAATCCCAAACAGGATCGCCAAATGTTGATGCTTGATTTTTCTCACCCCTCAAGACTCAATATCTCAGTGCCTAGTGACTAGTGTGTGCATGGCCCTCAGTAGGAAGACACTATCTCTTGCACTCCAAGAGATGCTAGCAAACATTTCTACTTGGTGCTTAATTGTAGAGCTATGTCAAAAACAAATGGGGGAAAAGGGTATGTGCTGCGTGAAAAAATTGTATGGATGGGTGGGGGAGTTTGAAGTTAATACAAGTGAAAGGAAACAAACAACCAGAATGTAAAAGCCACTTGCATTAATTAGAATGGCACAACTAGTACAAATAGCCTACAGCTACACATACAGTCTCATGCCTTGGCTCAAGATGGTTGGAGCACTCACTCTAGCAACACGATGAGACACCACTCTCAAAGAGTAGGGGAATGCCCCCACATATTTGCAAACAATGATTCACTACTTATAATACAAAGGTCCCTTCTACCAACGATTCTACCAAACTGCCTTCCTATTTCCAAATCAAGAACTTCTCTAGACCACTAACTCCTATTAGACCACTACTTGGAAACTCGTTCCGAGGTCTGTTTTTAATATTTATGGGAGTTTGTGAAGGCCATCCTTGCCAACCAAAGACTTGCCACCTTGAAATATCTTGTCGCTTGGTGGGGTAACCAGGGTGCCTAGTTGCCTATTGTATGGGTCAAGTCCCAGTTGACTCAAGGTCAACAAAATGTGTCGCTAGAATTGATTCAACAATTAAGTCTCAATATGTGGTTCGGTGAAGAGAGGCACATTTTTTGGCAACATTTGGTGGCGAGCTTTTGTTGTTTGGGTTCTCTTGATGTAAAACATGGGGATATGAGAATATTCGTGTCACCATGGTACATAAATCTTGAAGATGTATATCAAAATGGGGATGGTCATGTATGAGCATGCCATATATAGATGGCATATATCATGGTCATGCATGAGCATGCCATACATGGATGGTCATACACACAGGGGATAAGGCATGGTTGGGCTCTTTGGGCATAAGAATGGGCTATTTTGGCAGGAGTTATTTACTCTGGGGATGGTTTCCTTGTGTCTCTAGGGGGATTTACTTGTGTCTGGGATACATGCAATGTGGGCTAGGTGGTTGCAGAAGGTATTTAGTCTGGCTATTTGTTTGTCTAGATTTTCTATACATGGGATGTATTGTTTGTATTTTTCATGGGATGGTCTATTTGTATATGGGGAGGATCTACCTATGCATAGGATATGTTCTTTGTGCATGGTATGGATTGTTTGTGTCTCAAGAGAGGTTGTTTGTGCATGTGATGGGGCCTAGATGTTTGGTAAGGGCTTTTTGTGTCCTCAGTGGTGGTGTTTGTGCATGGAATGGTGTGTAGATGTTTGGAATGGATTGTTTCTATTGGGATTTGGTGTTTGTTCATGGGGTGCTCTACTACCTATTATCTTGTAATAATTACAGATATCAAGAGGTCTTCCCAAATACAAATCCAAGCTTGTGTGCAACTCAAACATCAAGAATTATGGTTGCAAACATCAAACATGTCCACATGTTTTGTGCAATTGAAAGATTTCTTTTTGGGGGGAAAAAATAAGAGTATATTATATTGATCAAAAGATTTTACATATTATCTCCATTTCTCCAAGCAGGGAGTAAAAAAATAGTAGAACATTTACATCAAAAGTTCTTCTAGTGTGTACAGAATAGCAGAAACATTGATGGCATTAGTGGGTAGACACCATCTGAACAAAAGTAGCAGGATCATATTGGTTCCTCTTTAACATTAGTGTTAAAAGAAATTTTATCTTCCATAGCAGGAAGAGTTGTAGGAGCATGTGGATGAGCTGCACCATTCAGAGTTCCCTTTGTAGAGTCTGTTGCATTCTTAGAAGTAGTGAAAGGGGGAGGCATGGTAATTTCTTGAATCACCTCTGCTAAAGTCTTCCATTTAATCCTAAGGTTGGTCTAGAGAGTCGTTGAAGATCTTCACAGCTTCAAGGAGCCTCTCTTGTTCCTGGACCACCAAGATACAAAAGCCATTTCGAGATTAGCATGCACTTGATTAAACTGTAGGTTATTTCTAGCTATCCAAATCAACCACAAGAAATGAGCTCTAATTAGCAACCAATCCTCCGGCTTGATTTTATTGGCATCTCCAACCTATCAAATCGCTTTCATTTGTACAGGTGGCTTTTTGTTCCACGCTTTGGGGGCCCGTTTTTGACGTTTCAAAAGTCTTTCCGAGGGTTTTGGCCCTCTTTGGATGCACGCGTGATGTCAAAAATACCAAAATTTGCACCGTATGTCAATGGGGTTATGTCATATTTTATTGTTTTAGAGGAAACAAAAATGAAGAAATCGTGAATTTCTCTCAGGGCCCCAAAATGAGCCCCTTTTTTCCTAATGCCTTGATGCCTCCATTGATATGGTGAGGATGGTGCTGATTTGCTACACTTTCATTTCATAGTAGGAGATAAGGGCCTACCAGATCCCAAAATAATTTATAAAATTCAATGGGTAAGCCATCCTTTCCAACGGTCTTCCTATCTGCCATTACATCTACTACTCCTTTGAGGTCTTTCAGGGTAAGAAAAGGTTCCAAATAAAAGTTGTCAAATTTCGGAGCATGTTTTTGTTTGACCTCCTAGCATAGTCTTCTTGCTCTCTTAATTGACTCATCAAGCATGATGGAAGTAGATAAAAGCTCTTTGTAGTGCTCATGCAAAATCAACTAGTTGTTTCCATCCTTGTTCTTAAGAAGAGCAATTTCCTCATTTGCTATCTTCCTTATAATTAATTTGAAGGTATCTTTTGTTGGTCTATCCAATTTACCAGCCCACCATTCTTTGAAATACAATTTAGCCTTAATAATTTTAATATGTTCTTGGATTCTTAGCTCCCCTTGGCCTCAATGATTTTAATCTATTCTTGGATTCGATTCTTGGATTTTTAGCTCCCCTTTTGCTCCTATTTATTGCTCCTAATCACTCTAATTAACTTGCCTTGGCATCTCTTCAAGGTGGATTATTGATTGTTATATGGCATCCATTCTATGAGCTCTTATCTTAGCGATGTGTTTACTTCTTTAAGAACTCTTTTAGTGTTTTCCACATCCCTCTCCCAAGCCTCTAAAATAGTAATGTTCTCTGCAAAATAGCTCCTATAGATATTGGAGATTTGATTCTGCACACTCTTGAATTTAAAAAAGGCTAGGGTCTAGATTAAGCTAAGTGACTCTCCTCCCATTGGCAAAGTCACAAAACAAAAGAATAGGTCAGATAGGTTTGCGGTCAGATAGGCAAAAAGAGGAGAAGGTTTGACCTATCATCTTGCTTTGTTTGTTTAATCAAGCCTTGGGATATATAAATCCTATCAAGTTTGGCTTCTCTTCTATTGACTCCTTTTTTATTGTTGTACCAAGTGAAATCCTCAACAGGGGAGGCATCTACCAGACATAAGCTATCTTTTAATTCATATCATGTCTGCATCTCCGATCCCTTGACACCTTTTTAGGCCATCTATCTTGCAGACTCTCTACATGTTAAAATCTAATACCACATTATTTCCCCCCAACATTGTTAATGAATTCCAAGTAAGAACTCTTGATTGAGCACAAGTAGGGGCATAAAAAGAAGCTACCTTGATGGATAAGGCTTTAATTTCACAATGAAGAGAAAAACAACGATTGTGAGGATCCAAAAGAGTGTGTTTGACACCCTCTTTATTGAAGGATAAGATTCCTATTACATCCTATGATTTGTATAGTACCAATTTCTTCTCCTATCTACATGTCTTAATCTATCTTCTAAATTGGGACCAATAACTTTAACCTCCTATAAAGCTAAAAAGCTGGGAGAAAGGGAACTAGCTCTTAGCCGATGACAAAGTTCATCACCTCCTCTAGGGTTAGTAAGACCCCTAACCTTGAGATTCATAAAAGATATGGATTTACTTATTGGATTCTTTTTTGACCCTCCTTAGCCCTAGGATTAGGGCTGCTCACCTGAGGGACAACACCCTTGATCTGAGACTACCTTCTTTTATTCTACACAGTAGTGAAGACATTACCTTGTAGTCAGAAATCCTTATCTTCAGGTATTGGATGAGGATTATCATCTCCAGAGTCTTCTTCCTATAAGAGTTCTATGAGCATATCATCTCCTTTATTAACATCATCATGAAATTCTTTTGGCCATCCTTCTTCTAAGTCCATGTCATTCTCTCTATTCTCATTTTCTTCGATCCATTGTTCAGTCTCTTTGTCAACCATCACATCAAAGGAATTATTTGATATAATAGAGACTTATTTATCCTTACTCTAATTGGGTTAGCTTGTGAGCTGACTGCTTGAGCAATTTTCCTACTAGGAGAAACAAGAATAGGAGGGGTAGGGTTTTGTTGGTTTTCTTTAGGGATCCATTTCTCCTTGGGGGGAATTTGGTGCTTGAGAAGAGGTAGCCATGGTATTTGCTTTAGCCTTATTCTGAGGGCACTTATTGATATTGTGGCTTTGTAATCCACACAAAAAACAAGTGCTGGGTAAATTTTTGTACATTAGATCTTGCTCTCTAAACACAAACCCATTTCTATTTACTATCACCAGAGTATTAGACAAGTACTCATCCATATCCATAGCACACATTCTTGTGGGTTGCCATTGGGGTTAATAAAATTTTGCTTTTCAATTCCTATGGTCAACCTTGCCCAACCTACTACAAAGTGCTAGAAGCAGGTTACATTGAGTCACGTAGCTCTACCCAAACATAGATTTTGGTAGAATTTTTATCATCAAGAGAGAAATCAGTTGACCACCATTTTTCATAGAGAGGCTTGTTTCTAATAGTCCACAGACCATAGTCTAAGGCTCTCTCTACCATTTAGATTTCCCAAAAAGAAAGAAAAAAAAGCCTTTCCTAAGAAATCTTACATTGAGGACATTCATTCCTTTACGTATGCCATTAGTTTGAATCCAAGTTTTCCCACATGAAGGCTGGGGGACGGGGACCTAGTAAGAAGCTTACAAGTGCATGTGTACTTAACCAATCGACAGAGTCCATGTATAGTTCGTCATCAAAGGAAAATGGAAATGCATGTACCTGGAGTATATTTTGTCAAAGCTCCCACAAAGTCTCCGCTCTCCTTAGTAGCTTGTTGTGTTCCTTCTACACTTTGGACTCATCAACAAATCCTCCAGTGGGATGGTCAAGGGGGGACGGCGAGCTTTCCTTTTGGGCCAAGCCTTCAATGATTTCTTTCTCAATTGTGTGAGGGCATTCAGAATCTTGTTCTATGGTGGAAGCATGACTGCTTCTCTCAGTGCCTGAAACCACTCTTGCATGGAGGGTCCCCCTTGTATTTTGTTAGTCTAGTGTAGAGACTGTGGGCATAATTGGGTCTGCATCTCGTCCTCCAAGGTCTTCTTTGTTCAAAACCAACTCTTCTATATTTTTGAGCATATTGTCTGCCTCTGGTGCTTGCGACACTTCCTCTCATGTCTTGGGGGTGGGGGGGGCTAGAGGTAGAGGCCTCTCCACCATCAGCAAAGAAAGAATATGCCACTCTTCACCTAGGAGGAATCATGAAAAACCCACTTCAATACTTTTTTGTTGCATGTGTGTAAGGGGGCCTCCTGCCTCATCTTGCATGGTCACCTTCGAAAGGAATAATTCTCAGCTCAAAGGACTTTGCCAACCTGCCTTTTTGCCCCAAGTTCCCTGGCACATTCTGGACATAGAGATTCTGTTTCATCGTTGTTTTCAAAGGGGGGAAACTGGAGATGTCAGCAAGGTCATTCTCCCAATAAAAATATTTGTAGAGCTTTGAAATTGTGTCGTACTCTAGTCTGAGAGGAGGGAGAGGTGTGTTAGAGTTAGCTCAAATGTCCACCTCTCATGTAACCCACCAATATTCTGTGTACCCAATGTTGTAAGGCCCCCATATGAGGAGAAGCCATGATGGGTATCAGATATTGGGAGGGATCCCCAGTTTAGACACTGGAAGGGGTCTTAGAGTAGACCAGATGGTTATGAGACGGCTTAGGAGCCAAGAGTAGATACCCGTCTGCACAAAGGGGGGGTTCGGGGGGGCGATAGCCCCCCCGATAGCAGGGGGTCCGGGGGGCGCAGGCCCCCGGTGGGGGTCTGGCGCAAGGGGTCCGGGGGGCGCAGGCCCCCGGTGGAGGGTCTGGGGGTCCAGAAAAAAGGAAGATCATTGGTACCAAATGGGTATGGAAGGCCAAGTACAAATCTGATGGATCTTTGGAAAAGTACAAGGCTAGGCTTGTTGCACAAGGATACTCTCAAGTTGAAGGTTTTGATTTTGAGGATTCATTTGCTCCTACAGCAAGGATGACAACTATTCGGGTGGTACTTGCCTTGGCTGCTCATAAGCAGTGGCCGGTGTTTCAAATGGACGTGAAATCTGCGTTCTTGAATGGACATCTCAAGGAGGAGGTATATGTGTTCCAGCCACCAGGATTTGAGGTGCCCAATTCAGAGAACAAGGTTTACAAACTAAAGAAGGCATTGTACGGGCTGAAACAGGCCCCAAGGGCATGGTACCAACGGATTGATAGCTTTCTCATATCTATTGGTTTCTCAAAAAGTGCTTCTGATGCTAACCTGTATGTTTGTAAGCAGGATGGCAAGTATGTGGTAATAGTCCTTTACGTGGATGACTTGATCATCACAGGAGATCATGAGAAGATGCTGCAACAGTTGAGGGGGTCGTTGAGTTCCGAGTTTGAGATGACAGATTTGGGGCTCATGCACTTTTGCCTCGGCATTGAGGTTTGGCAAAAACCTGGCAGGATTTTCATCTCTCAGCAGAGATATGCTCGCGAGATCTTGAAGGCATTCGATATGACCGAGTGTAAGGACGTGGTCTCTCCCATGGAGGTGAATGGTAAGCTCTCAGTGGAGGATGCATCACCACTTGTCGACATCAAGGAGTATAGGAAACTTGTGGGGAGTCTCATTTTTCTGTGCAACACTAGACCTGATATCAGCTTTGCAGTTGGTGTACTTAGTAGGTTCTCAAATCAACCTCGAGAGAACCATTGGAAAGCAGGGATGCGTGTGCTAAAGTACGTGAAAGGTACACTGGAGTATGGCATTACCTACAGAGCAGGGAAGACCTTGGCGGGTTACTGTGACTCAGATTGGGCGGGAGATTGTGATTCTAGAAAGTCAGTTTCTGGATATTGTTTTTCACTTGGTTCAGGAGTGTTCTCTTGGATTAGCAAGAAGCAACCAACAGTGGCACTATCTTCGACGGAAGCTGAGTACAAGGCAGCATGCATTGCTGCTTGTGAAGCAGTTTGGCTAAGGAGGATCCTGCAAGACATAGGAGTTCCAATCGAAGATGCGACGGTTCTAAAATGCGACAATCAGAGTTGCATGGCCATTGCAAAGAATCCTGTGTTCCATGCTCGTACAAAGCACATAGAGATCCAGTATCACTACGTACGAGAGCTCATCGAGGATGGAGTCATAGAGCTGGAGTATTGTCCCACAGAGGACAATTGCGCAGACATCTTCACGAAGGCTCTTGGGAGTGATTTATTGTTGCGGCATCTACATCGACTCGGCATTGGTCCGAACACGTAGTTCATCTTCGGGTGAACATTGAGGGGGGGTGTTAGAGTTAGCTCAAATGTCCACCTCTCATGTAACCCACCAATATTCTGTGTACCCAATGTTGTAAGGCCCCCATATGAGGAGAAGCGATGATGGGTATCAGATATTGGGAGGGATCCCCAGTTTAGACACTAGAAGGGGTCTTAGAGTAGACCAGATGGTTATGAGACGGCTTAGGAGCCAAGAGTAGATACCCGTCTGCACAAAGGGGGGGTTCGGGGGGGCGATAGCCCCCCCGATAGCAGGGGGTCCGGGGGGCGCAGGCCCTCAGTGGGGGTCTGGGGGCAAAGCCCCCAGCGGCAGGGTCCGGGGGCTGCCGGTAGCCCCAGGCCCGACGGTATGACCTATGCGCGATCCTTCATCTGCCCGACGGCATGTTTTCTGAAGGGTCGGTGGTCTTCCAGGCCGACTGTCTATTAGGCCGACTGCCTATTACAGGGCCGACCGTCAACCACTTACACTATATAAGTGGCCACCCCCTATCATCAGATCACCAGTTCTTCACGCTCATAGTCCTCCGTCCAGCATCTGTCTAGATCACCATCGAAGCTCTGTCTGTAGAGCACACGGGTGGACAGCCAACCATCAGTTGTATCAGCAGTTTGGTATATCAGAATTTTTGTATTCTCTCCAGCTTTCCATCGTGTACTTGCGTTTTGTTGTTATCTTCCGCTGCGTACTATTTTCTTACATGGTATCAGAGCTCAGGCTATCTGAGTAACGACTTTATTGCAAGTTCAACGAGCTTTGTTAGCAAAGGCTACTAGGAGTGATGGCTGCACCAACCCCGTTGCGAATTCGTCCACCTGCCTTCAATGAAGGCAAGCTCGATGGGACGAATTATACTTTGTGGAAATTCAAGATCAGCGCGATCTTGGATTCATATGAGCTTCTGGATACTGTTCTGGGATTGGATCCAGAACCGGTTGGATCACCGAATCCAAACAACCCCAACGTCATAACGCCACCGAATGCAGATCTTCTTCGGGCATGGAAACGAAGGAACGCAGATGCACTCTGCGCTCTTGTTACCAGTTCAAGTGATTCTGTTTTGACTCTGATTCAGCACACAGACAAGGCAAGTGAGGCTTGGAACATACTGAAAGGTCAGTATGAAACGCGGAATCAGACCAGAATTCAAAATCTGGAGAATATGCTTGCTGCAGAGAGGTGCTCTGATGGAGAATCAGCTGAGACATTCATCACACGGATCAAGAATCTACGTGATCAAATGGCGGCGGTTGGGATTACAAAGACCAGCGAAGAGTTGGCCAGAAGGTGCATTCGGATCCTTCCACAAAAGTACGATGCGTTGGTCACGACACTCAACACGCAGGTAAGAAATCCACCCCTCACTTTTGAAGAGTTCAGCGCGATGCTTCTAGAGGAGGAGATGCGAATGAAGACCCGCGATGGCGGAAGTGATGCAGCATTCTCAACCACATCCAAAGGGAAGGGTGGAGAGAAGAAGAATGGTAAGAAGAAGAAGTTTTCAGGTAAGTGCCACTACTGCAACAAAAGCGGTCACATGATCAAGGATTGCAGAAAGAAGCAGCAGGACGAAAAGAATGGCACTACACAGTCTTCTTCGAAAGGCAAGGAATCTGCCAACACAGTTGAAACTGAGTTGGAGCTATGGGTTGCAATTGAAGAAATATGCTCCTCAATAGAAGTTTCAACAACGAATGATTCGTGGCTCCTTGATAGTGGAGCGTCCCGTCACATGACCAGAAAGAAGGACTGGTATAGCTCTTTCAAGCCTCTACAAGAGCCCATGAACGTGACGGTTGGTAATAATGCAAAATGCCCTGTGGAAGGTACAGGTACTATCTCTCTTTCCATTCAAGAGGGTGAAAGTAAAGAGCTTTCTGATGTATTACTAGTTCCTCAGCTAAAGAAGAACTTGCTTTCGGTTGCTGCGATAACTGATCGCAACTTGGAGGTGCGTTTCAAGAGGACCGGAGCAGAAATCCTTAATGCAGCGGGCAAGGTGGTCGGCAAGGCAGTAAGGAAGAACAATCTCCACGAGCTGACGGCACTAACAGTCTCTTCAGGAGTGGGCATCAGTAAGGTATGGCATGAAAGATTTGGTCATCTTAGTTATCCTATTCTTTTGGAAATGCAGAAAACAGGGATGGTTGCACACTTGCCTGCACTCTCAAAGGTGCAGGAACCTTGTGAAGCTTGTATGATGGGCAAGCAACAAAGGAAGGCTTTTCCACATGAGAGCGGCTATCGGGCAAAGGCTCCTCTAGAATTGGTTCATGCTGATCTCAGTGGGAAAGCTCCGACTCAAGCTTTGGGGGGATGTAACTACTATATGCTTATCGTCGACGACTACAGTAGATACATGTGGGTGTATTTTTTACGAGATAAGGCTGAAGCTCTTGGAAAATTCAAACAGTGGCAAAAGATGGTGGAAAACGAAAGCGGGCTGAAGGTAAAGAAGCTTCGCACGGACATCGTCAATCGCAGCTTCACAAAGGCCTTGATGGGCAAAACACCTTTGGAGGCCTACTCAGGTAAAAAGCCTTCCGCTTCTCATTTCAGAACATTTGGATGTGAGTGCTTTGTTCATGTTCCAGATAGCACCAGAAAGAAATTAGATCCAAAGAGCAGAAAGTGTATCTTCATGGGCTATAGCCAGGAGTCAAAGGCGTACCGGCTATATGTTCCAGAGGCAAAGAAGATCGTGGTCAGTCGTGATGATGTGGTGTTTTGGGAACAGCCACATACAGTGGAGGAGGAGGTATGCCCTTCCACTTTATCATCAGCCGTAAAAGTAACTCACCTTGTGCCCGTATCTAAAGCAGAGTTGCAGAATGAGGAGGAGTACTTCGAGGAACAGACTCCACCAACACCACAACATGCCTTGGCTCCACAAGGTAAGCCACTTCCAAAGTGGGCAAGGCAGCTCTTTGATGAGAAGAATCCGGTTCCAGACTTGGCAGAGTCATCTGCAGATGGACTTCGACGATCAAAGAGGATAGAGGAGCAGAAAAGGGCTTCTGAACACATAGTCAATATGGCCTTGATGGCTGAGATTATGAAAGTTCAAGAGCCTATGAATTTGGATGAGGCAATGGCGGATCCAAATTGGAAAGCTGCCATGCAAGAGGAGTATGACAGCATCATGAAGAATCAGACTTGGGACTTGGTTGATCGTCCAGAAAAAAGGAAGATCATTGGTACCAAATGGGTATGGAAGGCCAAGTACAAATCTGATGGATCTTTGGAAAAGTACAAGGCTAGGCTTGTTGCACAAGGATACTCTCAAGTTGAAGGTTTTGATTTTGAGGATTCATTTGCTCCTACAGCAAGGATGACAACTATTCGGGTGGTACTTGCCTTGGCTGCTCATAAGCAGTGGCCGGTGTTTCAAATGGACGTGAAATCTGCGTTCTTGAATGGACATCTCAAGGAGGAGGTATATGTGTTCCAGCCACCAGGATTTGAGGTGCCCAATTCAGAGAACAAGGTTTACAAACTAAAGAAGGCATTGTACGGGCTGAAACAGGCCCCAAGGGCATGGTACCAACGGATTGATAGCTTTCTCATATCTATTGGTTTCTCAAAAAGTGCTTCTGATGCTAACCTGTATGTTTGTAAGCAGGATGGCAAGTATGTGGTAATAGTCCTTTACGTGGATGACTTGATCATCACAGGAGATCATGAGAAGATGCTGCAACAGTTGAGGGGGTCGTTGAGTTCCGAGTTTGAGATGACAGATTTGGGGCTCATGCACTTTTGCCTCGGCATTGAGGTTTGGCAAAAACCTGGCAGGATTTTCATCTCTCAGCAGAGATATGCTCGCGAGATCTTGAAGGCATTCGATATGACCGAGTGTAAGGACGTGGTCTCTCCCATGGAGGTGAATGGTAAGCTCTCAGTGGAGGATGCATCACCACTTGTCGACATCAAGGAGTATAGGAAACTTGTGGGGAGTCTCATTTTTCTGTGCAACACTAGACCTGATATCAGCTTTGCAGTTGGTGTACTTAGTAGGTTCTCAAATCAACCTCGAGAGAACCATTGGAAAGCAGGGATGCGTGTGCTAAAGTACGTGAAAGGTACACTGGAGTATGGCATTACCTACAGAGCAGGGAAGACCTTGGCGGGTTACTGTGACTCAGATTGGGCGGGAGATTGTGATTCTAGAAAGTCAGTTTCTGGATATTGTTTTTCACTTGGTTCAGGAGTGTTCTCTTGGATTAGCAAGAAGCAACCAACAGTGGCACTATCTTCGACGGAAGCTGAGTACAAGGCAGCATGCATTGCTGCTTGTGAAGCAGTTTGGCTAAGGAGGATCCTGCAAGACATAGGAGTTCCAATCGAAGATGCGACGGTTCTAAAATGCGACAATCAGAGTTGCATGGCCATTGCAAAGAATCCTGTGTTCCATGCTCGTACAAAGCACATAGAGATCCAGTATCACTACGTACGAGAGCTCATCGAGGATGGAGTCATAGAGCTGGAGTATTGTCCCACAGAGGACAATTGCGCAGACATCTTCACGAAGGCTCTTGGGAGTGATTTATTGTTGCGGCATCTACATCGACTCGGCATTGGTCCGAACACGTAGTTCATCTTCGGGTGAACATTGAGGGGGGGTGTTAGAGTTAGCTCAAATGTCCACCTCTCATGTAACCCACCAATATTCTGTGTACCCAATGTTGTAAGGCCCCCATATGAGGAGAAGCGATGATGGGTATCAGATATTGGGAGGGATCCCCAGTTTAGACACTAGAAGGGGTCTTAGAGTAGACCAGATGGTTATGAGACGGCTTAGGAGCCAAGAGTAGATACCCGTCTGCACAAAGGGGGGGTTCGGGGGGGCGATAGCCCCCCCGATAGCAGGGGGTCCGGGGGGCGCAGGCCCTCAGTGGGGGTCTGGGGGCAAAGCCCCCAGCGGCAGGGTCCGGGGGCTGCCGGTAGCCCCAGGCCCGACGGTATGACCTATGCGCGATCCTTCATCTGCCCGACGGCATGTTTTCTGAAGGGTCGGTGGTCTTCCAGGCCGACTGTCTATTAGGCCGACTGCCTATTACAGGGCCGACCGTCAACCACTTACACTATATAAGTGGCCACCCCCTATCATCAGATCACCAGTTCTTCACGCTCATAGTCCTCCGTCCAGCATCTGTCTAGATCACCATCGAAGCTCTGTCTGTAGAGCACACGGGTGGACAGCCAACCATCAGTTGTATCAGCAGTTTGGTATATCAGAATTTTTGTATTCTCTCCAGCTTTCCATCGTGTACTTGCGTTTTGTTGTTATCTTCCGCTGCGTACTATTTTCTTACATGGTATCAGAGCTCAGGCTATCTGAGTAACGACTTTATTGCAAGTTCAACGAGCTTTGTTAGCAAAGGCTACTAGGAGTGATGGCTGCACCAACCCCGTTGCGAATTCGTCCACCTGCCTTCAATGAAGGCAAGCTCGATGGGACGAATTATACTTTGTGGAAATTCAAGATCAGCGCGATCTTGGATTCATATGAGCTTCTGGATACTGTTCTGGGATTGGATCCAGAACCGGTTGGATCACCGAATCCAAACAACCCCAACGTCATAACGCCACCGAATGCAGATCTTCTTCGGGCATGGAAACGAAGGAACGCAGATGCACTCTGCGCTCTTGTTACCAGTTCAAGTGATTCTGTTTTGACTCTGATTCAGCACACAGACAAGGCAAGTGAGGCTTGGAACATACTGAAAGGTCAGTATGAAACGCGGAATCAGACCAGAATTCAAAATCTGGAGAATATGCTTGCTGCAGAGAGGTGCTCTGATGGAGAATCAGCTGAGACATTCATCACACGGATCAAGAATCTACGTGATCAAATGGCGGCGGTTGGGATTACAAAGACCAGCGAAGAGTTGGCCAGAAGGTGCATTCGGATCCTTCCACAAAAGTACGATGCGTTGGTCACGACACTCAACACGCAGGTAAGAAATCCACCCCTCACTTTTGAAGAGTTCAGCGCGATGCTTCTAGAGGAGGAGATGCGAATGAAGACCCGCGATGGCGGAAGTGATGCAGCATTCTCAACCACATCCAAAGGGAAGGGTGGAGAGAAGAAGAATGGTAAGAAGAAGAAGTTTTCAGGTAAGTGCCACTACTGCAACAAAAGCGGTCACATGATCAAGGATTGCAGAAAGAAGCAGCAGGACGAAAAGAATGGCACTACACAGTCTTCTTCGAAAGGCAAGGAATCTGCCAACACAGTTGAAACTGAGTTGGAGCTATGGGTTGCAATTGAAGAAATATGCTCCTCAATAGAAGTTTCAACAACGAATGATTCGTGGCTCCTTGATAGTGGAGCGTCCCGTCACATGACCAGAAAGAAGGACTGGTATAGCTCTTTCAAGCCTCTACAAGAGCCCATGAACGTGACGGTTGGTAATAATGCAAAATGCCCTGTGGAAGGTACAGGTACTATCTCTCTTTCCATTCAAGAGGGTGAAAGTAAAGAGCTTTCTGATGTATTACTAGTTCCTCAGCTAAAGAAGAACTTGCTTTCGGTTGCTGCGATAACTGATCGCAACTTGGAGGTGCGTTTCAAGAGGACCGGAGCAGAAATCCTTAATGCAGCGGGCAAGGTGGTCGGCAAGGCAGTAAGGAAGAACAATCTCCACGAGCTGACGGCACTAACAGTCTCTTCAGGAGTGGGCATCAGTAAGGTATGGCATGAAAGATTTGGTCATCTTAGTTATCCTATTCTTTTGGAAATGCAGAAAACAGGGATGGTTGCACACTTGCCTGCACTCTCAAAGGTGCAGGAACCTTGTGAAGCTTGTATGATGGGCAAGCAACAAAGGAAGGCTTTTCCACATGAGAGCGGCTATCGGGCAAAGGCTCCTCTAGAATTGGTTCATGCTGATCTCAGTGGGAAAGCTCCGACTCAAGCTTTGGGGGGATGTAACTACTATATGCTTATCGTCGACGACTACAGTAGATACATGTGGGTGTATTTTTTACGAGATAAGGCTGAAGCTCTTGGAAAATTCAAACAGTGGCAAAAGATGGTGGAAAACGAAAGCGGGCTGAAGGTAAAGAAGCTTCGCACGGACATCGTCAATCGCAGCTTCACAAAGGCCTTGATGGGCAAAACACCTTTGGAGGCCTACTCAGGTAAAAAGCCTTCCGCTTCTCATTTCAGAACATTTGGATGTGAGTGCTTTGTTCATGTTCCAGATAGCACCAGAAAGAAATTAGATCCAAAGAGCAGAAAGTGTATCTTCATGGGCTATAGCCAGGAGTCAAAGGCGTACCGGCTATATGTTCCAGAGGCAAAGAAGATCGTGGTCAGTCGTGATGTGGTGTTTTGGGAACAGCCACATACAGTGGAGGAGGAGGTATGCCCTTCCACTTTATCATCAGCCGTAAAAGTAACTCACCTTGTGCCCGTATCTAAAGCAGAGTTGCAGAATGAGGAGGAGTACTTCGAGGAACAGACTCCACCAACACCACAACATGCCTTGGCTCCACAAGGTAAGCCACTTCCAAAGTGGGCAAGGCAGCTCTTTGATGAGAAGAATCCGGTTCCAGACTTGGCAGAGTCATCTGCAGATGGACTTCGACGATCAAAGAGGATAGAGGAGCAGAAAAGGGCTTCTGAACACATAGTCAATATGGCCTTGATGGCTGAGATTATGAAAGTTCAAGAGCCTATGAATTTGGATGAGGCAATGGCGGATCCAAATTGGAAAGCTGCCATGCAAGAGGAGTATGACAGCATCATGAAGAATCAGACTTGGGACTTGGTTGATCGTCCAGAAAAAAGGAAGATCATTGGTACCAAATGGGTATGGAAGGCCAAGTACAAATCTGATGGATCTTTGGAAAAGTACAAGGCTAGGCTTGTTGCACAAGGATACTCTCAAGTTGAAGGTTTTGATTTTGAGGATTCATTTGCTCCTACAGCAAGGATGACAACTATTCGGGTGGTACTTGCCTTGGCTGCTCATAAGCAGTGGCCGGTGTTTCAAATGGACGTGAAATCTGCGTTCTTGAATGGACATCTCAAGGAGGAGGTATATGTGTTCCAGCCACCAGGATTTGAGGTGCCCAATTCAGAGAACAAGGTTTACAAACTAAAGAAGGCATTGTACGGGCTGAAACAGGCCCCAAGGGCATGGTACCAACGGATTGATAGCTTTCTCATATCTATTGGTTTCTCAAAAAGTGCTTCTGATGCTAACCTGTATGTTTGTAAGCAGGATGGCAAGTATGTGGTAATAGTCCTTTACGTGGATGACTTGATCATCACAGGAGATCATGAGAAGATGCTGCAACAGTTGAGGGGGTCGTTGAGTTCCGAGTTTGAGATGACAGATTTGGGGCTCATGCACTTTTGCCTCGGCATTGAGGTTTGGCAAAAACCTGGCAGGATTTTCATCTCTCAGCAGAGATATGCTCGCGAGATCTTGAAGGCATTCGATATGACCGAGTGTAAGGACGTGGTCTCTCCCATGGAGGTGAATGGTAAGCTCTCAGTGGAGGATGCATCACCACTTGTCGACATCAAGGAGTATAGGAAACTTGTGGGGAGTCTCATTTTTCTGTGCAACACTAGACCTGATATCAGCTTTGCAGTTGGTGTACTTAGTAGGTTCTCAAATCAACCTCGAGAGAACCATTGGAAAGCAGGGATGCGTGTGCTAAAGTACGTGAAAGGTACACTGGAGTATGGCATTACCTACAGAGCAGGGAAGACCTTGGCGGGTTACTGTGACTCAGATTGGGCGGGAGATTGTGATTCTAGAAAGTCAGTTTCTGGATATTGTTTTTCACTTGGTTCAGGAGTGTTCTCTTGGATTAGCAAGAAGCAACCAACAGTGGCACTATCTTCGACGGAAGCTGAGTACAAGGCAGCATGCATTGCTGCTTGTGAAGCAGTTTGGCTAAGGAGGATCCTGCAAGACATAGGAGTTCCAATCGAAGATGCGACGGTTCTAAAATGCGACAATCAGAGTTGCATGGCCATTGCAAAGAATCCTGTGTTCCATGCTCGTACAAAGCACATAGAGATCCAGTATCACTACGTACGAGAGCTCATCGAGGATGGAGTCATAGAGCTGGAGTATTGTCCCACAGAGGACAATTGCGCAGACATCTTCACGAAGGCTCTTGGGAGTGATTTATTGTTGCGGCATCTACATCGACTCGGCATTGGTCCGAACACGTAGTTCATCTTCGGGTGAACATTGAGGGGGGGTGTTAGAGTTAGCTCAAATGTCCACCTCTCATGTAACCCACCAATATTCTGTGTACCCAATGTTGTAAGGCCCCCATATGAGGAGAAGCGATGATGGGTATCAGATATTGGGAGGGATCCCCAGTTTAGACACTAGAAGGGGTCTTAGAGTAGACCAGATGGTTATGAGACGGCTTAGGAGCCAAGAGTAGATACCCGTCTGCACAAAGGGGGGGTTCGGGGGGGCGATAGCCCCCCCGATAGCAGGGGGTCCGGGGGGCGCAGGCCCTCAGTGGGGGTCTGGGGGCAAAGCCCCCAGCGGCAGGGTCCGGGGGCTGCCGGTAGCCCCAGGCCCGACGGTATGACCTATGCGCGATCCTTCATCTGCCCGACGGCATGTTTTCTGAAGGGTCGGTGGTCTTCCAGGCCGACTGTCTATTAGGCCGACTGCCTATTACAGGGCCGACCGTCAACCACTTACACTATATAAGTGGCCACCCCCTATCATCAGATCACCAGTTCTTCACGCTCATAGTCCTCCGTCCAGCATCTGTCTAGATCACCATCGAAGCTCTGTCTGTAGAGCACACGGGTGGACAGCCAACCATCAGTTGTATCAGCAGTTTGGTATATCAGAATTTTTGTATTCTCTCCAGCTTTCCATCGTGTACTTGCGTTTTGTTGTTATCTTCCGCTGCGTACTATTTTCTTACATGGTATCAGAGCTCAGGCTATCTGAGTAACGACTTTATTGCAAGTTCAACGAGCTTTGTTAGCAAAGGCTACTAGGAGTGATGGCTGCACCAACCCCGTTGCGAATTCGTCCACCTGCCTTCAATGAAGGCAAGCTCGATGGGACGAATTATACTTTGTGGAAATTCAAGATCAGCGCGATCTTGGATTCATATGAGCTTCTGGATACTGTTCTGGGATTGGATCCAGAACCGGTTGGATCACCGAATCCAAACAACCCCAACGTCATAACGCCACCGAATGCAGATCTTCTTCGGGCATGGAAACGAAGGAACGCAGATGCACTCTGCGCTCTTGTTACCAGTTCAAGTGATTCTGTTTTGACTCTGATTCAGCACACAGACAAGGCAAGTGAGGCTTGGAACATACTGAAAGGTCAGTATGAAACGCGGAATCAGACCAGAATTCAAAATCTGGAGAATATGCTTGCTGCAGAGAGGTGCTCTGATGGAGAATCAGCTGAGACATTCATCACACGGATCAAGAATCTACGTGATCAAATGGCGGCGGTTGGGATTACAAAGACCAGCGAAGAGTTGGCCAGAAGGTGCATTCGGATCCTTCCACAAAAGTACGATGCGTTGGTCACGACACTCAACACGCAGGTAAGAAATCCACCCCTCACTTTTGAAGAGTTCAGCGCGATGCTTCTAGAGGAGGAGATGCGAATGAAGACCCGCGATGGCGGAAGTGATGCAGCATTCTCAACCACATCCAAAGGGAAGGGTGGAGAGAAGAAGAATGGTAAGAAGAAGAAGTTTTCAGGTAAGTGCCACTACTGCAACAAAAGCGGTCACATGATCAAGGATTGCAGAAAGAAGCAGCAGGACGAAAAGAATGGCACTACACAGTCTTCTTCGAAAGGCAAGGAATCTGCCAACACAGTTGAAACTGAGTTGGAGCTATGGGTTGCAATTGAAGAAATATGCTCCTCAATAGAAGTTTCAACAACGAATGATTCGTGGCTCCTTGATAGTGGAGCGTCCCGTCACATGACCAGAAAGAAGGACTGGTATAGCTCTTTCAAGCCTCTACAAGAGCCCATGAACGTGACGGTTGGTAATAATGCAAAATGCCCTGTGGAAGGTACAGGTACTATCTCTCTTTCCATTCAAGAGGGTGAAAGTAAAGAGCTTTCTGATGTATTACTAGTTCCTCAGCTAAAGAAGAACTTGCTTTCGGTTGCTGCGATAACTGATCGCAACTTGGAGGTGCGTTTCAAGAGGACCGGAGCAGAAATCCTTAATGCAGCGGGCAAGGTGGTCGGCAAGGCAGTAAGGAAGAACAATCTCCACGAGCTGACGGCACTAACAGTCTCTTCAGGAGTGGGCATCAGTAAGGTATGGCATGAAAGATTTGGTCATCTTAGTTATCCTATTCTTTTGGAAATGCAGAAAACAGGGATGGTTGCACACTTGCCTGCACTCTCAAAGGTGCAGGAACCTTGTGAAGCTTGTATGATGGGCAAGCAACAAAGGAAGGCTTTTCCACATGAGAGCGGCTATCGGGCAAAGGCTCCTCTAGAATTGGTTCATGCTGATCTCAGTGGGAAAGCTCCGACTCAAGCTTTGGGGGGATGTAACTACTATATGCTTATCGTCGACGACTACAGTAGATACATGTGGGTGTATTTTTTACGAGATAAGGCTGAAGCTCTTGGAAAATTCAAACAGTGGCAAAAGATGGTGGAAAACGAAAGCGGGCTGAAGGTAAAGAAGCTTCGCACGGACATCGTCAATCGCAGCTTCACAAAGGCCTTGATGGGCAAAACACCTTTGGAGGCCTACTCAGGTAAAAAGCCTTCCGCTTCTCATTTCAGAACATTTGGATGTGAGTGCTTTGTTCATGTTCCAGATAGCACCAGAAAGAAATTAGATCCAAAGAGCAGAAAGTGTATCTTCATGGGCTATAGCCAGGAGTCAAAGGCGTACCGGCTATATGTTCCAGAGGCAAAGAAGATCGTGGTCAGTCGTGATGTGGTGTTTTGGGAACAGCCACATACAGTGGAGGAGGAGGTATGCCCTTCCACTTTATCATCAGCCGTAAAAGTAACTCACCTTGTGCCCGTATCTAAAGCAGAGTTGCAGAATGAGGAGGAGTACTTCGAGGAACAGACTCCACCAACACCACAACATGCCTTGGCTCCACAAGGTAAGCCACTTCCAAAGTGGGCAAGGCAGCTCTTTGATGAGAAGAATCCGGTTCCAGACTTGGCAGAGTCATCTGCAGATGGACTTCGACGATCAAAGAGGATAGAGGAGCAGAAAAGGGCTTCTGAACACATAGTCAATATGGCCTTGATGGCTGAGATTATGAAAGTTCAAGAGCCTATGAATTTGGATGAGGCAATGGCGGATCCAAATTGGAAAGCTGCCATGCAAGAGGAGTATGACAGCATCATGAAGAATCAGACTTGGGACTTGGTTGATCGTCCAGAAAAAAGGAAGATCATTGGTACCAAATGGGTATGGAAGGCCAAGTACAAATCTGATGGATCTTTGGAAAAGTACAAGGCTAGGCTTGTTGCACAAGGATACTCTCAAGTTGAAGGTTTTGATTTTGAGGATTCATTTGCTCCTACAGCAAGGATGACAACTATTCGGGTGGTACTTGCCTTGGCTGCTCATAAGCAGTGGCCGGTGTTTCAAATGGACGTGAAATCTGCGTTCTTGAATGGACATCTCAAGGAGGAGGTATATGTGTTCCAGCCACCAGGATTTGAGGTGCCCAATTCAGAGAACAAGGTTTACAAACTAAAGAAGGCATTGTACGGGCTGAAACAGGCCCCAAGGGCATGGTACCAACGGATTGATAGCTTTCTCATATCTATTGGTTTCTCAAAAAGTGCTTCTGATGCTAACCTGTATGTTTGTAAGCAGGATGGCAAGTATGTGGTAATAGTCCTTTACGTGGATGACTTGATCATCACAGGAGATCATGAGAAGATGCTGCAACAGTTGAGGGGGTCGTTGAGTTCCGAGTTTGAGATGACAGATTTGGGGCTCATGCACTTTTGCCTCGGCATTGAGGTTTGGCAAAAACCTGGCAGGATTTTCATCTCTCAGCAGAGATATGCTCGCGAGATCTTGAAGGCATTCGATATGACCGAGTGTAAGGACGTGGTCTCTCCCATGGAGGTGAATGGTAAGCTCTCAGTGGAGGATGCATCACCACTTGTCGACATCAAGGAGTATAGGAAACTTGTGGGGAGTCTCATTTTTCTGTGCAACACTAGACCTGATATCAGCTTTGCAGTTGGTGTACTTAGTAGGTTCTCAAATCAACCTCGAGAGAACCATTGGAAAGCAGGGATGCGTGTGCTAAAGTACGTGAAAGGTACACTGGAGTATGGCATTACCTACAGAGCAGGGAAGACCTTGGCGGGTTACTGTGACTCAGATTGGGCGGGAGATTGTGATTCTAGAAAGTCAGTTTCTGGATATTGTTTTTCACTTGGTTCAGGAGTGTTCTCTTGGATTAGCAAGAAGCAACCAACAGTGGCACTATCTTCGACGGAAGCTGAGTACAAGGCAGCATGCATTGCTGCTTGTGAAGCAGTTTGGCTAAGGAGGATCCTGCAAGACATAGGAGTTCCAATCGAAGATGCGACGGTTCTAAAATGCGACAATCAGAGTTGCATGGCCATTGCAAAGAATCCTGTGTTCCATGCTCGTACAAAGCACATAGAGATCCAGTATCACTACGTACGAGAGCTCATCGAGGATGGAGTCATAGAGCTGGAGTATTGTCCCACAGAGGACAATTGCGCAGACATCTTCACGAAGGCTCTTGGGAGTGATTTATTGTTGCGGCATCTACATCGACTCGGCATTGGTCCGAACACGTAGTTCATCTTCGGGTGAACATTGAGGGGGGGTGTTAGAGTTAGCTCAAATGTCCACCTCTCATGTAACCCACCAATATTCTGTGTACCCAATGTTGTAAGGCCCCCATATGAGGAGAAGCGATGATGGGTATCAGATATTGGGAGGGATCCCCAGTTTAGACACTAGAAGGGGTCTTAGAGTAGACCAGATGGTTATGAGACGGCTTAGGAGCCAAGAGTAGATACCCGTCTGCACAAAGGGGGGGTTCGGGGGGGCGATAGCCCCCCCGATAGCAGGGGGTCCGGGGGGCGCAGGCCCTCAGTGGGGGTCTGGGGGCAAAGCCCCCAGCGGCAGGGTCCGGGGGCTGCCGGTAGCCCCAGGCCCGACGGTATGACCTATGCGCGATCCTTCATCTGCCCGACGGCATGTTTTCTGAAGGGTCGGTGGTCTTCCAGGCCGACTGTCTATTAGGCCGACTGCCTATTACAGGGCCGACCGTCAACCACTTACACTATATAAGTGGCCACCCCCTATCATCAGATCACCAGTTCTTCACGCTCATAGTCCTCCGTCCAGCATCTGTCTAGATCACCATCGAAGCTCTGTCTGTAGAGCACACGGGTGGACAGCCAACCATCAGTTGTATCAGCAGTTTGGTATATCAGAATTTTTGTATTCTCTCCAGCTTTCCATCGTGTACTTGCGTTTTGTTGTTATCTTCCGCTGCGTACTATTTTCTTACATGGTATCAGAGCTCAGGCTATCTGAGTAACGACTTTATTGCAAGTTCAACGAGCTTTGTTAGCAAAGGCTACTAGGAGTGATGGCTGCACCAACCCCGTTGCGAATTCGTCCACCTGCCTTCAATGAAGGCAAGCTCGATGGGACGAATTATACTTTGTGGAAATTCAAGATCAGCGCGATCTTGGATTCATATGAGCTTCTGGATACTGTTCTGGGATTGGATCCAGAACCGGTTGGATCACCGAATCCAAACAACCCCAACGTCATAACGCCACCGAATGCAGATCTTCTTCGGGCATGGAAACGAAGGAACGCAGATGCACTCTGCGCTCTTGTTACCAGTTCAAGTGATTCTGTTTTGACTCTGATTCAGCACACAGACAAGGCAAGTGAGGCTTGGAACATACTGAAAGGTCAGTATGAAACGCGGAATCAGACCAGAATTCAAAATCTAGAGAATATGCTTGCTGCAGAGAGGTGCTCTGATGGAGAATCAGCTGAGACATTCATCACACGGATCAAGAATCTACGTGATCAAATGGCGGCGGTTGGGATTACAAAGACCAGCGAAGAGTTGGCCAGAAGGTGCATTCGGATCCTTCCACAAAAGTACGATGCGTTGGTCACGACACTCAACACGCAGGTAAGAAATCCACCCCTCACTTTTGAAGAGTTCAGCGCGATGCTTCTAGAGGAGGAGATGCGAATGAAGACCCGCGATGGCGGAAGTGATGCAGCATTCTCAACCACATCCAAAGGGAAGGGTGGAGAGAAGAAGAATGGTAAGAAGAAGAAGTTTTCAGGTAAGTGCCACTACTGCAACAAAAGCGGTCACATGATCAAGGATTGCAGAAAGAAGCAGCAGGACGAAAAGAATGGCACTACACAGTCTTCTTCGAAAGGCAAGGAATCTGCCAACACAGTTGAAACTGAGTTGGAGCTATGGGTTGCAATTGAAGAAATATGCTCCTCAATAGAAGTTTCAACAACGAATGATTCGTGGCTCCTTGATAGTGGAGCGTCCCGTCACATGACCAGAAAGAAGGACTGGTATAGCTCTTTCAAGCCTCTACAAGAGCCCATGAACGTGACGGTTGGTAATAATGCAAAATGCCCTGTGGAAGGTACAGGTACTATCTCTCTTTCCATTCAAGAGGGTGAAAGTAAAGAGCTTTCTGATGTATTACTAGTTCCTCAGCTAAAGAAGAACTTGCTTTCGGTTGCTGCGATAACTGATCGCAACTTGGAGGTGCGTTTCAAGAGGACCGGAGCAGAAATCCTTAATGCAGCGGGCAAGGTGGTCGGCAAGGCAGTAAGGAAGAACAATCTCCACGAGCTGACGGCACTAACAGTCTCTTCAGGAGTGGGCATCAGTAAGGTATGGCATGAAAGATTTGGTCATCTTAGTTATCCTATTCTTTTGGAAATGCAGAAAACAGGGATGGTTGCACACTTGCCTGCACTCTCAAAGGTGCAGGAACCTTGTGAAGCTTGTATGATGGGCAAGCAACAAAGGAAGGCTTTTCCACATGAGAGCGGCTATCGGGCAAAGGCTCCTCTAGAATTGGTTCATGCTGATCTCAGTGGGAAAGCTCCGACTCAAGCTTTGGGGGGATGTAACTACTATATGCTTATCGTCGACGACTACAGTAGATACATGTGGGTGTATTTTTTACGAGATAAGGCTGAAGCTCTTGGAAAATTCAAACAGTGGCAAAAGATGGTGGAAAACGAAAGCGGGCTGAAGGTAAAGAAGCTTCGCACGGACATCGTCAATCGCAGCTTCACAAAGGCCTTGATGGGCAAAACACCTTTGGAGGCCTACTCAGGTAAAAAGCCTTCCGCTTCTCATTTCAGAACATTTGGATGTGAGTGCTTTGTTCATGTTCCAGATAGCACCAGAAAGAAATTAGATCCAAAGAGCAGAAAGTGTATCTTCATGGGCTATAGCCAGGAGTCAAAGGCGTACCGGCTATATGTTCCAGAGGCAAAGAAGATCGTGGTCAGTCGTGATGTGGTGTTTTGGGAACAGCCACATACAGTGGAGGAGGAGGTATGCCCTTCCACTTTATCATCAGCCGTAAAAGTAACTCACCTTGTGCCCGTATCTAAAGCAGAGTTGCAGAATGAGGAGGAGTACTTCGAGGAACAGACTCCACCAACACCACAACATGCCTTGGCTCCACAAGGTAAGCCACTTCCAAAGTGGGCAAGGCAGCTCTTTGATGAGAAGAATCCGGTTCCAGACTTGGCAGAGTCATCTGCAGATGGACTTCGACGATCAAAGAGGATAGAGGAGCAGAAAAGGGCTTCTGAACACATAGTCAATATGGCCTTGATGGCTGAGATTATGAAAGTTCAAGAGCCTATGAATTTGGATGAGGCAATGGCGGATCCAAATTGGAAAGCTGCCATGCAAGAGGAGTATGACAGCATCATGAAGAATCAGACTTGGGACTTGGTTGATCGTCCAGAAAAAAGGAAGATCATTGGTACCAAATGGGTATGGAAGGCCAAGTACAAATCTGATGGATCTTTGGAAAAGTACAAGGCTAGGCTTGTTGCACAAGGATACTCTCAAGTTGAAGGTTTTGATTTTGAGGATTCATTTGCTCCTACAGCAAGGATGACAACTATTCGGGTGGTACTTGCCTTGGCTGCTCATAAGCAGTGGCCGGTGTTTCAAATGGACGTGAAATCTGCGTTCTTGAATGGACATCTCAAGGAGGAGGTATATGTGTTCCAGCCACCAGGATTTGAGGTGCCCAATTCAGAGAACAAGGTTTACAAACTAAAGAAGGCATTGTACGGGCTGAAACAGGCCCCAAGGGCATGGTACCAACGGATTGATAGCTTTCTCATATCTATTGGTTTCTCAAAAAGTGCTTCTGATGCTAACCTGTATGTTTGTAAGCAGGATGGCAAGTATGTGGTAATAGTCCTTTACGTGGATGACTTGATCATCACAGGAGATCATGAGAAGATGCTGCAACAGTTGAGGGGGTCGTTGAGTTCCGAGTTTGAGATGACAGATTTGGGGCTCATGCACTTTTGCCTCGGCATTGAGGTTTGGCAAAAACCTGGCAGGATTTTCATCTCTCAGCAGAGATATGCTCGCGAGATCTTGAAGGCATTCGATATGACCGAGTGTAAGGACGTGGTCTCTCCCATGGAGGTGAATGGTAAGCTCTCAGTGGAGGATGCATCACCACTTGTCGACATCAAGGAGTATAGGAAACTTGTGGGGAGTCTCATTTTTCTGTGCAACACTAGACCTGATATCAGCTTTGCAGTTGGTGTACTTAGTAGGTTCTCAAATCAACCTCGAGAGAACCATTGGAAAGCAGGGATGCGTGTGCTAAAGTACGTGAAAGGTACACTGGAGTATGGCATTACCTACAGAGCAGGGAAGACCTTGGCGGGTTACTGTGACTCAGATTGGGCGGGAGATTGTGATTCTAGAAAGTCAGTTTCTGGATATTGTTTTTCACTTGGTTCAGGAGTGTTCTCTTGGATTAGCAAGAAGCAACCAACAGTGGCACTATCTTCGACGGAAGCTGAGTACAAGGCAGCATGCATTGCTGCTTGTGAAGCAGTTTGGCTAAGGAGGATCCTGCAAGACATAGGAGTTCCAATCGAAGATGCGACGGTTCTAAAATGCGACAATCAGAGTTGCATGGCCATTGCAAAGAATCCTGTGTTCCATGCTCGTACAAAGCACATAGAGATCCAGTATCACTACGTACGAGAGCTCATCGAGGATGGAGTCATAGAGCTGGAGTATTGTCCCACAGAGGACAATTGCGCAGACATCTTCACGAAGGCTCTTGGGAGTGATTTATTGTTGCGGCATCTACATCGACTCGGCATTGGTCCGAACACGTAGTTCATCTTCGGGTGAACATTGAGGGGGGGTGTTAGAGTTAGCTCAAATGTCCACCTCTCATGTAACCCACCAATATTCTGTGTACCCAATGTTGTAAGGCCCCCATATGAGGAGAAGCGATGATGGGTATCAGATATTGGGAGGGATCCCCAGTTTAGACACTAGAAGGGGTCTTAGAGTAGACCAGATGGTTATGAGACGGCTTAGGAGCCAAGAGTAGATACCCGTCTGCACAAAGGGGGGGTTCGGGGGGGCGATAGCCCCCCCGATAGCAGGGGGTCCGGGGGGCGCAGGCCCTCAGTGGGGGTCTGGGGGCAAAGCCCCCAGCGGCAGGGTCCGGGGGCTGCCGGTAGCCCCAGGCCCGACGGTATGACCTATGCGCGATCCTTCATCTGCCCGACGGCATGTTTTCTGAAGGGTCGGTGGTCTTCCAGGCCGACTGTCTATTAGGCCGACTGCCTATTACAGGGCCGACCGTCAACCACTTACACTATATAAGTGGCCACCCCCTATCATCAGATCACCAGTTCTTCACGCTCATAGTCCTCCGTCCAGCATCTGTCTAGATCACCATCGAAGCTCTGTCTGTAGAGCACACGGGTGGACAGCCAACCATCAGTTGTATCAGCAGTTTGGTATATCAGAATTTTTGTATTCTCTCCAGCTTTCCATCGTGTACTTGCGTTTTGTTGTTATCTTCCGCTGCGTACTATTTTCTTACATGGTATCAGAGCTCAGGCTATCTGAGTAACGACTTTATTGCAAGTTCAACGAGCTTTGTTAGCAAAGGCTACTAGGAGTGATGGCTGCACCAACCCCGTTGCGAATTCGTCCACCTGCCTTCAATGAAGGCAAGCTCGATGGGACGAATTATACTTTGTGGAAATTCAAGATCAGCGCGATCTTGGATTCATATGAGCTTCTGGATACTGTTCTGGGATTGGATCCAGAACCGGTTGGATCACCGAATCCAAACAACCCCAACGTCATAACGCCACCGAATGCAGATCTTCTTCGGGCATGGAAACGAAGGAACGCAGATGCACTCTGCGCTCTTGTTACCAGTTCAAGTGATTCTGTTTTGACTCTGATTCAGCACACAGACAAGGCAAGTGAGGCTTGGAACATACTGAAAGGTCAGTATGAAACGCGGAATCAGACCAGAATTCAAAATCTGGAGAATATGCTTGCTGCAGAGAGGTGCTCTGATGGAGAATCAGCTGAGACATTCATCACACGGATCAAGAATCTACGTGATCAAATGGCGGCGGTTGGGATTACAAAGACCAGCGAAGAGTTGGCCAGAAGGTGCATTCGGATCCTTCCACAAAAGTACGATGCGTTGGTCACGACACTCAACACGCAGGTAAGAAATCCACCCCTCACTTTTGAAGAGTTCAGCGCGATGCTTCTAGAGGAGGAGATGCGAATGAAGACCCGCGATGGCGGAAGTGATGCAGCATTCTCAACCACATCCAAAGGGAAGGGTGGAGAGAAGAAGAATGGTAAGAAGAAGAAGTTTTCAGGTAAGTGCCACTACTGCAACAAAAGCGGTCACATGATCAAGGATTGCAGAAAGAAGCAGCAGGACGAAAAGAATGGCACTACACAGTCTTCTTCGAAAGGCAAGGAATCTGCCAACACAGTTGAAACTGAGTTGGAGCTATGGGTTGCAATTGAAGAAATATGCTCCTCAATAGAAGTTTCAACAACGAATGATTCGTGGCTCCTTGATAGTGGAGCGTCCCGTCACATGACCAGAAAGAAGGACTGGTATAGCTCTTTCAAGCCTCTACAAGAGCCCATGAACGTGACGGTTGGTAATAATGCAAAATGCCCTGTGGAAGGTACAGGTACTATCTCTCTTTCCATTCAAGAGGGTGAAAGTAAAGAGCTTTCTGATGTATTACTAGTTCCTCAGCTAAAGAAGAACTTGCTTTCGGTTGCTGCGATAACTGATCGCAACTTGGAGGTGCGTTTCAAGAGGACCGGAGCAGAAATCCTTAATGCAGCGGGCAAGGTGGTCGGCAAGGCAGTAAGGAAGAACAATCTCTACGAGCTGACGGCACTAACAGTCTCTTCAGGAGTGGGCATCAGTAAGGTATGGCATGAAAGATTTGGTCATCTTAGTTATCCTATTCTTTTGGAAATGCAGAAAACAGGGATGGTTGCACACTTGCCTGCACTCTCAAAGGTGCAGGAACCTTGTGAAGCTTGTATGATGGGCAAGCAACAAAGGAAGGCTTTTCCACATGAGAGCGGCTATCGGGCAAAGGCTCCTCTAGAATTGGTTCATGCTGATCTCAGTGGGAAAGCTCCGACTCAAGCTTTGGGGGGATGTAACTACTATATGCTTATCGTCGACGACTACAGTAGATACATGTGGGTGTATTTTTTACGAGATAAGGCTGAAGCTCTTGGAAAATTCAAACAGTGGCAAAAGATGGTGGAAAACGAAAGCGGGCTGAAGGTAAAGAAGCTTCGCACGGACATCGTCAATCGCAGCTTCACAAAGGCCTTGATGGGCAAAACACCTTTGGAGGCCTACTCAGGTAAAAAGCCTTCCGCTTCTCATTTCAGAACATTTGGATGTGAGTGCTTTGTTCATGTTCCAGATAGCACCAGAAAGAAATTAGATCCAAAGAGCAGAAAGTGTATCTTCATGGGCTATAGCCAGGAGTCAAAGGCGTACCGGCTATATGTTCCAGAGGCAAAGAAGATCGTGGTCAGTCGTGATGTGGTGTTTTGGGAACAGCCACATACAGTGGAGGAGGAGGTATGCCCTTCCACTTTATCATCAGCCGTAAAAGTAACTCACCTTGTGCCCGTATCTAAAGCAGAGTTGCAGAATGAGGAGGAGTACTTCGAGGAACAGACTCCACCAACACCACAACATGCCTTGGCTCCACAAGGTAAGCCACTTCCAAAGTGGGCAAGGCAGCTCTTTGATGAGAAGAATCCGGTTCCAGACTTGGCAGAGTCATCTGCAGATGGACTTCGACGATCAAAGAGGATAGAGGAGCAGAAAAGGGCTTCTGAACACATAGTCAATATGGCCTTGATGGCTGAGATTATGAAAGTTCAAGAGCCTATGAATTTGGATGAGGCAATGGCGGATCCAAATTGGAAAGCTGCCATGCAAGAGGAGTATGACAGCATCATGAAGAATCAGACTTGGGACTTGGTTGATCGTCCAGAAAAAAGGAAGATCATTGGTACCAAATGGGTATGGAAGGCCAAGTACAAATCTGATGGATCTTTGGAAAAGTACAAGGCTAGGCTTGTTGCACAAGGATACTCTCAAGTTGAAGGTTTTGATTTTGAGGATTCATTTGCTCCTACAGCAAGGATGACAACTATTCGGGTGGTACTTGCCTTGGCTGCTCATAAGCAGTGGCCGGTGTTTCAAATGGACGTGAAATCTGCGTTCTTGAATGGACATCTCAAGGAGGAGGTATATGTGTTCCAGCCACCAGGATTTGAGGTGCCCAATTCAGAGAACAAGGTTTACAAACTAAAGAAGGCATTGTACGGGCTGAAACAGGCCCCAAGGGCATGGTACCAACGGATTGATAGCTTTCTCATATCTATTGGTTTCTCAAAAAGTGCTTCTGATGCTAACCTGTATGTTTGTAAGCAGGATGGCAAGTATGTGGTAATAGTCCTTTACGTGGATGACTTGATCATCACAGGAGATCATGAGAAGATGCTGCAACAGTTGAGGGGGTCGTTGAGTTCCGAGTTTGAGATGACAGATTTGGGGCTCATGCACTTTTGCCTCGGCATTGAGGTTTGGCAAAAACCTGGCAGGATTTTCATCTCTCAGCAGAGATATGCTCGCGAGATCTTGAAGGCATTCGATATGACCGAGTGTAAGGACGTGGTCTCTCCCATGGAGGTGAATGGTAAGCTCTCAGTGGAGGATGCATCACCACTTGTCGACATCAAGGAGTATAGGAAACTTGTGGGGAGTCTCATTTTTCTGTGCAACACTAGACCTGATATCAGCTTTGCAGTTGGTGTACTTAGTAGGTTCTCAAATCAACCTCGAGAGAACCATTGGAAAGCAGGGATGCGTGTGCTAAAGTACGTGAAAGGTACACTGGAGTATGGCATTACCTACAGAGCAGGGAAGACCTTGGCGGGTTACTGTGACTCAGATTGGGCGGGAGATTGTGATTCTAGAAAGTCAGTTTCTGGATATTGTTTTTCACTTGGTTCAGGAGTGTTCTCTTGGATTAGCAAGAAGCAACCAACAGTGGCACTATCTTCGACGGAAGCTGAGTACAAGGCAGCATGCAT
This sequence comes from Dipteris shenzhenensis, assembly GCF_047967505.1. Lineage (NCBI taxonomy): Eukaryota > Viridiplantae > Streptophyta > Polypodiopsida > Gleicheniales > Dipteridaceae > Dipteris > Dipteris shenzhenensis. Next base: position 1,062,566 of record NC_141624.1, on the reverse strand, counting down.
TGCTGCTTGTGAAGCAGTTTGGCTAAGGAGGATCCTGCAAGACATAGGAGTTCCAATCGAAGATGCGACGGTTCTAAAATGCGACAATCAGAGTTGCATGGCCATTGCAAAGAATCCTGTGTTCCATGCTCGTACAAAGCACATAGAGATCCAGTATCACTACGTACGAGAGCTCATCGAGGATGGAGTCATAGAGCTGGAGTATTGTCCCACAGAGGACAATTGCGCAGACATCTTCACGAAGGCTCTTGGGAGTGATTTATTGTTGCGGCATCTACATCGACTCGGCATTGGTCCGAACACGTAGTTCATCTTCGGGTGAACATTGAGGGGGGGTGTTAGAGTTAGCTCAAATGTCCACCTCTCATGTAACCCACCAATATTCTGTGTACCCAATGTTGTAAGGCCCCCATATGAGGAGAAGCGATGATGGGTATCAGATATTGGGAGGGATCCCCAGTTTAGACACTAGAAGGGGTCTTAGAGTAGACCAGATGGTTATGAGACGGCTTAGGAGCCAAGAGTAGATACCCGTCTGCACAAAGGGGGGGTTCGGGGGGGCGATAGCCCCCCCGATAGCAGGGGGTCCGGGGGGCGCAGGCCCTCAGTGGGGGTCTGGGGGCAAAGCCCCCAGCGGCAGGGTCCGGGGGCTGCCGGTAGCCCCAGGCCCGACGGTATGACCTATGCGCGATCCTTCATCTGCCCGACGGCATGTTTTCTGAAGGGTCGGTGGTCTTCCAGGCCGACTGTCTATTAGGCCGACTGCCTATTACAGGGCCGACCGTCAACCACTTACACTATATAAGTGGCCACCCCCTATCATCAGATCACCAGTTCTTCACGCTCATAGTCCTCCGTCCAGCATCTGTCTAGATCACCATCGAAGCTCTGTCTGTAGAGCACACGGGTGGACAGCCAACCATCAGTTGTATCAGCAGTTTGGTATATCAGAATTTTTGTATTCTCTCCAGCTTTCCATCGTGTACTTGCGTTTTGTTGTTATCTTCCGCTGCGTACTATTTTCTTACATGGTATCAGAGCTCAGGCTATCTGAGTAACGACTTTATTGCAAGTTCAACGAGCTTTGTTAGCAAAGGCTACTAGGAGTGATGGCTGCACCAACCCCGTTGCGAATTCGTCCACCTGCCTTCAATGAAGGCAAGCTCGATGGGACGAATTATACTTTGTGGAAATTCAAGATCAGCGCGATCTTGGATTCATATGAGCTTCTGGATACTGTTCTGGGATTGGATCCAGAACCGGTTGGATCACCGAATCCAAACAACCCCAACGTCATAACGCCACCGAATGCAGATCTTCTTCGGGCATGGAAACGAAGGAACGCAGATGCACTCTGCGCTCTTGTTACCAGTTCAAGTGATTCTGTTTTGACTCTGATTCAGCACACAGACAAGGCAAGTGAGGCTTGGAACATACTGAAAGGTCAGTATGAAACGCGGAATCAGACCAGAATTCAAAATCTGGAGAATATGCTTGCTGCAGAGAGGTGCTCTGATGGAGAATCAGCTGAGACATTCATCACACGGATCAAGAATCTACGTGATCAAATGGCGGCGGTTGGGATTACAAAGACCAGCGAAGAGTTGGCCAGAAGGTGCATTCGGATCCTTCCACAAAAGTACGATGCGTTGGTCACGACACTCAACACGCAGGTAAGAAATCCACCCCTCACTTTTGAAGAGTTCAGCGCGATGCTTCTAGAGGAGGAGATGCGAATGAAGACCCGCGATGGCGGAAGTGATGCAGCATTCTCAACCACATCCAAAGGGAAGGGTGGAGAGAAGAAGAATGGTAAGAAGAAGAAGTTTTCAGGTAAGTGCCACTACTGCAACAAAAGCGGTCACATGATCAAGGATTGCAGAAAGAAGCAGCAGGACGAAAAGAATGGCACTACACAGTCTTCTTCGAAAGGCAAGGAATCTGCCAACACAGTTGAAACTGAGTTGGAGCTATGGGTTGCAATTGAAGAAATATGCTCCTCAATAGAAGTTTCAACAACGAATGATTCGTGGCTCCTTGATAGTGGAGCGTCCCGTCACATGACCAGAAAGAAGGACTGGTATAGCTCTTTCAAGCCTCTACAAGAGCCCATGAACGTGACGGTTGGTAATAATGCAAAATGCCCTGTGGAAGGTACAGGTACTATCTCTCTTTCCATTCAAGAGGGTGAAAGTAAAGAGCTTTCTGATGTATTACTAGTTCCTCAGCTAAAGAAGAACTTGCTTTCGGTTGCTGCGATAACTGATCGCAACTTGGAGGTGCGTTTCAAGAGGACCGGAGCAGAAATCCTTAATGCAGCGGGCAAGGTGGTCGGCAAGGCAGTAAGGAAGAACAATCTCTACGAGCTGACGGCACTAACAGTCTCTTCAGGAGTGGGCATCAGTAAGGTATGGCATGAAAGATTTGGTCATCTTAGTTATCCTATTCTTTTGGAAATGCAGAAAACAGGGATGGTTGCACACTTGCCTGCACTCTCAAAGGTGCAGGAACCTTGTGAAGCTTGTATGATGGGCAAGCAACAAAGGAAGGCTTTTCCACATGAGAGCGGCTATCGGGCAAAGGCTCCTCTAGAATTGGTTCATGCTGATCTCAGTGGGAAAGCTCCGACTCAAGCTTTGGGGGGATGTAACTACTATATGCTTATCGTCGACGACTACAGTAGATACATGTGGGTGTATTTTTTACGAGATAAGGCTGAAGCTCTTGGAAAATTCAAACAGTGGCAAAAGATGGTGGAAAACGAAAGCGGGCTGAAGGTAAAGAAGCTTCGCACGGACATCGTCAATCGCAGCTTCACAAAGGCCTTGATGGGCAAAACACCTTTGGAGGCCTACTCAGGTAAAAAGCCTTCCGCTTCTCATTTCAGAACATTTGGATGTGAGTGCTTTGTTCATGTTCCAGATAGCACCAGAAAGAAATTAGATCCAAAGAGCAGAAAGTGTATCTTCATGGGCTATAGCCAGGAGTCAAAGGCGTACCGGCTATATGTTCCAGAGGCAAAGAAGATCGTGGTCAGTCGTGATGTGGTGTTTTGGGAACAGCCACATACAGTGGAGGAGGAGGTATGCCCTTCCACTTTATCATCAGCCGTAAAAGTAACTCACCTTGTGCCCGTATCTAAAGCAGAGTTGCAGAATGAGGAGGAGTACTTCGAGGAACAGACTCCACCAACACCGCAACATGCCTTGGCTCCACAAGGTAAGCCACTTCCAAAGTGGGCAAGGCAGCTCTTTGATGAGAAGAATCCGGTTCCAGACTTGGCAGAGTCATCTGCAGATGGACTTCGACGATCAAAGAGGATAGAGGAGCAGAAAAGGGCTTCTGAACACATAGTCAATATGGCCTTGATGGCTGAGATTATGAAAGTTCAAGAGCCTATGAATTTGGATGAGGCAATGGCGGATCCAAATTGGAAAGCTGCCATGCAAGAGGAGTATGACAGCATCATGAAGAATCAGACTTGGGACTTGGTTGATCGTCCAGAAAAAAGGAAGATCATTGGTACCAAATGGGTATGGAAGGCCAAGTACAAATCTGATGGATCTTTGGAAAAGTACAAGGCTAGGCTTGTTGCACAAGGATACTCTCAAGTTGAAGGTTTTGATTTTGAGGATTCATTTGCTCCTACAGCAAGGATGACAACTATTCGGGTGGTACTTGCCTTGGCTGCTCATAAGCAGTGGCCGGTGTTTCAAATGGACGTGAAATCTGCGTTCTTGAATGGACATCTCAAGGAGGAGGTATATGTGTTCCAGCCACCAGGATTTGAGGTGCCCAATTCAGAGAACAAGGTTTACAAACTAAAGAAGGCATTGTACGGGCTGAAACAGGCCCCAAGGGCATGGTACCAACGGATTGATAGCTTTCTCATATCTATTGGTTTCTCAAAAAGTGCTTCTGATGCTAACCTGTATGTTTGTAAGCAGGATGGCAAGTATGTGGTAATAGTCCTTTACGTGGATGACTTGATCATCACAGGAGATCATGAGAAGATGCTGCAACAGTTGAGGGGGTCGTTGAGTTCCGAGTTTGAGATGACAGATTTGGGGCTCATGCACTTTTGCCTCGGCATTGAGGTTTGGCAAAAACCTGGCAGGATTTTCATCTCTCAGCAGAGATATGCTCGCGAGATCTTGAAGGCATTCGATATGACCGAGTGTAAGGACGTGGTCTCTCCCATGGAGGTGAATGGTAAGCTCTCAGTGGAGGATGCATCACCACTTGTCGACATCAAGGAGTATAGGAAACTTGTGGGGAGTCTCATTTTTCTGTGCAACACTAGACCTGATATCAGCTTTGCAGTTGGTGTACTTAGTAGGTTCTCAAATCAACCTCGAGAGAACCATTGGAAAGCAGGGATGCGTGTGCTAAAGTACGTGAAAGGTACACTGGAGTATGGCATTACCTACAGAGCAGGGAAGACCTTGGCGGGTTACTGTGACTCAGATTGGGCGGGAGATTGTGATTCTAGAAAGTCAGTTTCTGGATATTGTTTTTCACTTGGTTCAGGAGTGTTCTCTTGGATTAGCAAGAAGCAACCAACAGTGGCACTATCTTCGACGGAAGCTGAGTACAAGGCAGCATGCATTGCTGCTTGTGAAGCAGTTTGGCTAAGGAGGATCCTGCAAGACATAGGAGTTCCAATCGAAGATGCGACGGTTCTAAAATGCGACAATCAGAGTTGCATGGCCATTGCAAAGAATCCTGTGTTCCATGCTCGTACAAAGCACATAGAGATCCAGTATCACTACGTACGAGAGCTCATCGAGGATGGAGTCATAGAGCTGGAGTATTGTCCCACAGAGGACAATTGCGCAGACATCTTCACGAAGGCTCTTGGGAGTGATTTATTGTTGCGGCATCTACATCGACTCGGCATTGGTCCGAACACGTAGTTCATCTTCGGGTGAACATTGAGGGGGGGTGTTAGAGTTAGCTCAAATGTCCACCTCTCATGTAACCCACCAATATTCTGTGTACCCAATGTTGTAAGGCCCCCATATGAGGAGAAGCGATGATGGGTATCAGATATTGGGAGGGATCCCCAGTTTAGACACTAGAAGGGGTCTTAGAGTAGACCAGATGGTTATGAGACGGCTTAGGAGCCAAGAGTAGATACCCGTCTGCACAAAGGGGGGGTTCGGGGGGGCGATAGCCCCCCCGATAGCAGGGGGTCCGGGGGGCGCAGGCCCTCAGTGGGGGTCTGGGGGCAAAGCCCCCAGCGGCAGGGTCCGGGGGCTGCCGGTAGCCCCAGGCCCGACGGTATGACCTATGCGCGATCCTTCATCTGCCCGACGGCATGTTTTCTGAAGGGTCGGTGGTCTTCCAGGCCGACTGTCTATTAGGCCGACTGCCTATTACAGGGCCGACCGTCAACCACTTACACTATATAAGTGGCCACCCCCTATCATCAGATCACCAGTTCTTCACGCTCATAGTCCTCCGTCCAGCATCTGTCTAGATCACCATCGAAGCTCTGTCTGTAGAGCACACGGGTGGACAGCCAACCATCAGTTGTATCAGCAGTTTGGTATATCAGAATTTTTGTATTCTCTCCAGCTTTCCATCGTGTACTTGCGTTTTGTTGTTATCTTCCGCTGCGTACTATTTTCTTACATGGTATCAGAGCTCAGGCTATCTGAGTAACGACTTTATTGCAAGTTCAACGAGCTTTGTTAGCAAAGGCTACTAGGAGTGATGGCTGCACCAACCCCGTTGCGAATTCGTCCACCTGCCTTCAATGAAGGCAAGCTCGATGGGACGAATTATACTTTGTGGAAATTCAAGATCAGCGCGATCTTGGATTCATATGAGCTTCTGGATACTGTTCTGGGATTGGATCCAGAACCGGTTGGATCACCGAATCCAAACAACCCCAACGTCATAACGCCACCGAATGCAGATCTTCTTCGGGCATGGAAACGAAGGAACGCAGATGCACTCTGCGCTCTTGTTACCAGTTCAAGTGATTCTGTTTTGACTCTGATTCAGCACACAGACAAGGCAAGTGAGGCTTGGAACATACTGAAAGGTCAGTATGAAACGCGGAATCAGACCAGAATTCAAAATCTGGAGAATATGCTTGCTGCAGAGAGGTGCTCTGATGGAGAATCAGCTGAGACATTCATCACACGGATCAAGAATCTACGTGATCAAATGGCGGCGGTTGGGATTACAAAGACCAGCGAAGAGTTGGCCAGAAGGTGCATTCGGATCCTTCCACAAAAGTACGATGCGTTGGTCACGACACTCAACACGCAGGTAAGAAATCCACCCCTCACTTTTGAAGAGTTCAGCGCGATGCTTCTAGAGGAGGAGATGCGAATGAAGACCCGCGATGGCGGAAGTGATGCAGCATTCTCAACCACATCCAAAGGGAAGGGTGGAGAGAAGAAGAATGGTAAGAAGAAGAAGTTTTCAGGTAAGTGCCACTACTGCAACAAAAGCGGTCACATGATCAAGGATTGCAGAAAGAAGCAGCAGGACGAAAAGAATGGCACTACACAGTCTTCTTCGAAAGGCAAGGAATCTGCCAACACAGTTGAAACTGAGTTGGAGCTATGGGTTGCAATTGAAGAAATATGCTCCTCAATAGAAGTTTCAACAACGAATGATTCGTGGCTCCTTGATAGTGGAGCGTCCCGTCACATGACCAGAAAGAAGGACTGGTATAGCTCTTTCAAGCCTCTACAAGAGCCCATGAACGTGACGGTTGGTAATAATGCAAAATGCCCTGTGGAAGGTACAGGTACTATCTCTCTTTCCATTCAAGAGGGTGAAAGTAAAGAGCTTTCTGATGTATTACTAGTTCCTCAGCTAAAGAAGAACTTGCTTTCGGTTGCTGCGATAACTGATCGCAACTTGGAGGTGCGTTTCAAGAGGACCGGAGCAGAAATCCTTAATGCAGCGGGCAAGGTGGTCGGCAAGGCAGTAAGGAAGAACAATCTCTACGAGCTGACGGCACTAACAGTCTCTTCAGGAGTGGGCATCAGTAAGGTATGGCATGAAAGATTTGGTCATCTTAGTTATCCTATTCTTTTGGAAATGCAGAAAACAGGGATGGTTGCACACTTGCCTGCACTCTCAAAGGTGCAGGAACCTTGTGAAGCTTGTATGATGGGCAAGCAACAAAGGAAGGCTTTTCCACATGAGAGCGGCTATCGGGCAAAGGCTCCTCTAGAATTGGTTCATGCTGATCTCAGTGGGAAAGCTCCGACTCAAGCTTTGGGGGGATGTAACTACTATATGCTTATCGTCGACGACTACAGTAGATACATGTGGGTGTATTTTTTACGAGATAAGGCTGAAGCTCTTGGAAAATTCAAACAGTGGCAAAAGATGGTGGAAAACGAAAGCGGGCTGAAGGTAAAGAAGCTTCGCACGGACATCGTCAATCGCAGCTTCACAAAGGCCTTGATGGGCAAAACACCTTTGGAGGCCTACTCAGGTAAAAAGCCTTCCGCTTCTCATTTCAGAACATTTGGATGTGAGTGCTTTGTTCATGTTCCAGATAGCACCAGAAAGAAATTAGATCCAAAGAGCAGAAAGTGTATCTTCATGGGCTATAGCCAGGAGTCAAAGGCGTACCGGCTATATGTTCCAGAGGCAAAGAAGATCGTGGTCAGTCGTGATGTGGTGTTTTGGGAACAGCCACATACAGTGGAGGAGGAGGTATGCCCTTCCACTTTATCATCAGCCGTAAAAGTAACTCACCTTGTGCCCGTATCTAAAGCAGAGTTGCAGAATGAGGAGGAGTACTTCGAGGAACAGACTCCACCAACACCGCAACATGCCTTGGCTCCACAAGGTAAGCCACTTCCAAAGTGGGCAAGGCAGCTCTTTGATGAGAAGAATCCGGTTCCAGACTTGGCAGAGTCATCTGCAGATGGACTTCGACGATCAAAGAGGATAGAGGAGCAGAAAAGGGCTTCTGAACACATAGTCAATATGGCCTTGATGGCTGAGATTATGAAAGTTCAAGAGCCTATGAATTTGGATGAGGCAATGGCGGATCCAAATTGGAAAGCTGCCATGCAAGAGGAGTATGACAGCATCATGAAGAATCAGACTTGGGACTTGGTTGATCGTCCAGAAAAAAGGAAGATCATTGGTACCAAATGGGTATGGAAGGCCAAGTACAAATCTGATGGATCTTTGGAAAAGTACAAGGCTAGGCTTGTTGCACAAGGATACTCTCAAGTTGAAGGTTTTGATTTTGAGGATTCATTTGCTCCTACAGCAAGGATGACAACTATTCGGGTGGTACTTGCCTTGGCTGCTCATAAGCAGTGGCCGGTGTTTCAAATGGACGTGAAATCTGCGTTCTTGAATGGACATCTCAAGGAGGAGGTATATGTGTTCCAGCCACCAGGATTTGAGGTGCCCAATTCAGAGAACAAGGTTTACAAACTAAAGAAGGCATTGTACGGGCTGAAACAGGCCCCAAGGGCATGGTACCAACGGATTGATAGCTTTCTCATATCTATTGGTTTCTCAAAAAGTGCTTCTGATGCTAACCTGTATGTTTGTAAGCAGGATGGCAAGTATGTGGTAATAGTCCTTTACGTGGATGACTTGATCATCACAGGAGATCATGAGAAGATGCTGCAACAGTTGAGGGGGTCGTTGAGTTCCGAGTTTGAGATGACAGATTTGGGGCTCATGCACTTTTGCCTCGGCATTGAGGTTTGGCAAAAACCTGGCAGGATTTTCATCTCTCAGCAGAGATATGCTCGCGAGATCTTGAAGGCATTCGATATGACCGAGTGTAAGGACGTGGTCTCTCCCATGGAGGTGAATGGTAAGCTCTCAGTGGAGGATGCATCACCACTTGTCGACATCAAGGAGTATAGGAAACTTGTGGGGAGTCTCATTTTTCTGTGCAACACTAGACCTGATATCAGCTTTGCAGTTGGTGTACTTAGTAGGTTCTCAAATCAACCTCGAGAGAACCATTGGAAAGCAGGGATGCGTGTGCTAAAGTACGTGAAAGGTACACTGGAGTATGGCATTACCTACAGAGCAGGGAAGACCTTGGCGGGTTACTGTGACTCAGATTGGGCGGGAGATTGTGATTCTAGAAAGTCAGTTTCTGGATATTGTTTTTCACTTGGTTCAGGAGTGTTCTCTTGGATTAGCAAGAAGCAACCAACAGTGGCACTATCTTCGACGGAAGCTGAGTACAAGGCAGCATGCATTGCTGCTTGTGAAGCAGTTTGGCTAAGGAGGATCCTGCAAGACATAGGAGTTCCAATCGAAGATGCGACGGTTCTAAAATGCGACAATCAGAGTTGCATGGCCATTGCAAAGAATCCTGTGTTCCATGCTCGTACAAAGCACATAGAGATCCAGTATCACTACGTACGAGAGCTCATCGAGGATGGAGTCATAGAGCTGGAGTATTGTCCCACAGAGGACAATTGCGCAGACATCTTCACGAAGGCTCTTGGGAGTGATTTATTGTTGCGGCATCTACATCGACTCGGCATTGGTCCGAACACGTAGTTCATCTTCGGGTGAACATTGAGGGGGGGTGTTAGAGTTAGCTCAAATGTCCACCTCTCATGTAACCCACCAATATTCTGTGTACCCAATGTTGTAAGGCCCCCATATGAGGAGAAGCGATGATGGGTATCAGATATTGGGAGGGATCCCCAGTTTAGACACTAGAAGGGGTCTTAGAGTAGACCAGATGGTTATGAGACGGCTTAGGAGCCAAGAGTAGATACCCGTCTGCACAAAGGGGGGGTTCGGGGGGGCGATAGCCCCCCCGATAGCAGGGGGTCCGGGGGGCGCAGGCCCTCAGTGGGGGTCTGGGGGCAAAGCCCCCAGCGGCAGGGTCCGGGGGCTGCCGGTAGCCCCAGGCCCGACGGTATGACCTATGCGCGATCCTTCATCTGCCCGACGGCATGTTTTCTGAAGGGTCGGTGGTCTTCCAGGCCGACTGTCTATTAGGCCGACTGCCTATTACAGGGCCGACCGTCAACCACTTACACTATATAAGTGGCCACCCCCTATCATCAGATCACCAGTTCTTCACGCTCATAGTCCTCCGTCCAGCATCTGTCTAGATCACCATCGAAGCTCTGTCTGTAGAGCACACGGGTGGACAGCCAACCATCAGTTGTATCAGCAGTTTGGTATATCAGAATTTTTGTATTCTCTCCAGCTTTCCATCGTGTACTTGCGTTTTGTTGTTATCTTCCGCTGCGTACTATTTTCTTACATGGTATCAGAGCTCAGGCTATCTGAGTAACGACTTTATTGCAAGTTCAACGAGCTTTGTTAGCAAAGGCTACTAGGAGTGATGGCTGCACCAACCCCGTTGCGAATTCGTCCACCTGCCTTCAATGAAGGCAAGCTCGATGGGACGAATTATACTTTGTGGAAATTCAAGATCAGCGCGATCTTGGATTCATATGAGCTTCTGGATACTGTTCTGGGATTGGATCCAGAACCGGTTGGATCACCGAATCCAAACAACCCCAACGTCATAACGCCACCGAATGCAGATCTTCTTCGGGCATGGAAACGAAGGAACGCAGATGCACTCTGCGCTCTTGTTACCAGTTCAAGTGATTCTGTTTTGACTCTGATTCAGCACACAGACAAGGCAAGTGAGGCTTGGAACATACTGAAAGGTCAGTATGAAACGCGGAATCAGACCAGAATTCAAAATCTGGAGAATATGCTTGCTGCAGAGAGGTGCTCTGATGGAGAATCAGCTGAGACATTCATCACACGGATCAAGAATCTACGTGATCAAATGGCGGCGGTTGGGATTACAAAGACCAGCGAAGAGTTGGCCAGAAGGTGCATTCGGATCCTTCCACAAAAGTACGATGCGTTGGTCACGACACTCAACACGCAGGTAAGAAATCCACCCCTCACTTTTGAAGAGTTCAGCGCGATGCTTCTAGAGGAGGAGATGCGAATGAAGACCCGCGATGGCGGAAGTGATGCAGCATTCTCAACCACATCCAAAGGGAAGGGTGGAGAGAAGAAGAATGGTAAGAAGAAGAAGTTTTCAGGTAAGTGCCACTACTGCAACAAAAGCGGTCACATGATCAAGGATTGCAGAAAGAAGCAGCAGGACGAAAAGAATGGCACTACACAGTCTTCTTCGAAAGGCAAGGAATCTGCCAACACAGTTGAAACTGAGTTGGAGCTATGGGTTGCAATTGAAGAAATATGCTCCTCAATAGAAGTTTCAACAACGAATGATTCGTGGCTCCTTGATAGTGGAGCGTCCCGTCACATGACCAGAAAGAAGGACTGGTATAGCTCTTTCAAGCCTCTACAAGAGCCCATGAACGTGACGGTTGGTAATAATGCAAAATGCCCTGTGGAAGGTACAGGTACTATCTCTCTTTCCATTCAAGAGGGTGAAAGTAAAGAGCTTTCTGATGTATTACTAGTTCCTCAGCTAAAGAAGAACTTGCTTTCGGTTGCTGCGATAACTGATCGCAACTTGGAGGTGCGTTTCAAGAGGACCGGAGCAGAAATCCTTAATGCAGCGGGCAAGGTGGTCGGCAAGGCAGTAAGGAAGAACAATCTCTACGAGCTGACGGCACTAACAGTCTCTTCAGGAGTGGGCATCAGTAAGGTATGGCATGAAAGATTTGGTCATCTTAGTTATCCTATTCTTTTGGAAATGCAGAAAACAGGGATGGTTGCACACTTGCCTGCACTCTCAAAGGTGCAGGAACCTTGTGAAGCTTGTATGATGGGCAAGCAACAAAGGAAGGCTTTTCCACATGAGAGCGGCTATCGGGCAAAGGCTCCTCTAGAATTGGTTCATGCTGATCTCAGTGGGAAAGCTCCGACTCAAGCTTTGGGGGGATGTAACTACTATATGCTTATCGTCGACGACTACAGTAGATACATGTGGGTGTATTTTTTACGAGATAAGGCTGAAGCTCTTGGAAAATTCAAACAGTGGCAAAAGATGGTGGAAAACGAAAGCGGGCTGAAGGTAAAGAAGCTTCGCACGGACATCGTCAATCGCAGCTTCACAAAGGCCTTGATGGGCAAAACACCTTTGGAGGCCTACTCAGGTAAAAAGCCTTCCGCTTCTCATTTCAGAACATTTGGATGTGAGTGCTTTGTTCATGTTCCAGATAGCACCAGAAAGAAATTAGATCCAAAGAGCAGAAAGTGTATCTTCATGGGCTATAGCCAGGAGTCAAAGGCGTACCGGCTATATGTTCCAGAGGCAAAGAAGATCGTGGTCAGTCGTGATGTGGTGTTTTGGGAACAGCCACATACAGTGGAGGAGGAGGTATGCCCTTCCACTTTATCATCAGCCGTAAAAGTAACTCACCTTGTGCCCGTATCTAAAGCAGAGTTGCAGAATGAGGAGGAGTACTTCGAGGAACAGACTCCACCAACACCACAACATGCCTTGGCTCCACAAGGTAAGCCACTTCCAAAGTGGGCAAGGCAGCTCTTTGATGAGAAGAATCCGGTTCCAGACTTGGCAGAGTCATCTGCAGATGGACTTCGACGATCAAAGAGGATAGAGGAGCAGAAAAGGGCTTCTGAACACATAGTCAATATGGCCTTGATGGCTGAGATTATGAAAGTTCAAGAGCCTATGAATTTGGATGAGGCAATGGCGGATCCAAATTGGAAAGCTGCCATGCAAGAGGAGTATGACAGCATCATGAAGAATCAGACTTGGGACTTGGTTGATCGTCCAGAAAAAAGGAAGATCATTGGTACCAAATGGGTATGGAAGGCCAAGTACAAATCTGATGGATCTTTGGAAAAGTACAAGGCTAGGCTTGTTGCACAAGGATACTCTCAAGTTGAAGGTTTTGATTTTGAGGATTCATTTGCTCCTACAGCAAGGATGACAACTATTCGGGTGGTACTTGCCTTGGCTGCTCATAAGCAGTGGCCGGTGTTTCAAATGGACGTGAAATCTGCGTTCTTGAATGGACATCTCAAGGAGGAGGTATATGTGTTCCAGCCACCAGGATTTGAGGTGCCCAATTCAGAGAACAAGGTTTACAAACTAAAGAAGGCATTGTACGGGCTGAAACAGGCCCCAAGGGCATGGTACCAACGGATTGATAGCTTTCTCATATCTATTGGTTTCTCAAAAAGTGCTTCTGATGCTAACCTGTATGTTTGTAAGCAGGATGGCAAGTATGTGGTAATAGTCCTTTACGTGGATGACTTGATCATCACAGGAGATCATGAGAAGATGCTGCAACAGTTGAGGGGGTCGTTGAGTTCCGAGTTTGAGATGACAGATTTGGGGCTCATGCACTTTTGCCTCGGCATTGAGGTTTGGCAAAAACCTGGCAGGATTTTCATCTCTCAGCAGAGATATGCTCGCGAGATCTTGAAGGCATTCGATATGACCGAGTGTAAGGACGTGGTCTCTCCCATGGAGGTGAATGGTAAGCTCTCAGTGGAGGATGCATCACCACTTGTCGACATCAAGGAGTATAGGAAACTTGTGGGGAGTCTCATTTTTCTGTGCAACACTAGACCTGATATCAGCTTTGCAGTTGGTGTACTTAGTAGGTTCTCAAATCAACCTCGAGAGAACCATTGGAAAGCAGGGATGCGTGTGCTAAAGTACGTGAAAGGTACACTGGAGTATGGCATTACCTACAGAGCAGGGAAGACCTTGGCGGGTTACTGTGACTCAGATTGGGCGGGAGATTGTGATTCTAGAAAGTCAGTTTCTGGATATTGTTTTTCACTTGGTTCAGGAGTGTTCTCTTGGATTAGCAAGAAGCAACCAACAGTGGCACTATCTTCGACGGAAGCTGAGTACAAGGCAGCATGCATTGCTGCTTGTGAAGCAGTTTGGCTAAGGAGGATCCTGCAAGACATAGGAGTTCCAATCGAAGATGCGACGGTTCTAAAATGCGACAATCAGAGTTGCATGGCCATTGCAAAGAATCCTGTGTTCCATGCTCGTACAAAGCACATAGAGATCCAGTATCACTACGTACGAGAGCTCATCGAGGATGGAGTCATAGAGCTGGAGTATTGTCCCACAGAGGACAATTGCGCAGACATCTTCACGAAGGCTCTTGGGAGTGATTTATTGTTGCGGCATCTACATCGACTCGGCATTGGTCCGAACACGTAGTTCATCTTCGGGTGAACATTGAGGGGGGGTGTTAGAGTTAGCTCAAATGTCCACCTCTCATGTAACCCACCAATATTCTGTGTACCCAATGTTGTAAGGCCCCCATATGAGGAGAAGCGATGATGGGTATCAGATATTGGGAGGGATCCCCAGTTTAGACACTAGAAGGGGTCTTAGAGTAGACCAGATGGTTATGAGACGGCTTAGGAGCCAAGAGTAGATACCCGTCTGCACAAAGGGGGGGTTCGGGGGGGCGATAGCCCCCCCGATAGCAGGGGGTCCGGGGGGCGCAGGCCCTCAGTGGGGGTCTGGGGGCAAAGCCCCCAGCGGCAGGGTCCGGGGGCTGCCGGTAGCCCCAGGCCCGACGGTATGACCTATGCGCGATCCTTCATCTGCCCGACGGCATGTTTTCTGAAGGGTCGGTGGTCTTCCAGGCCGACTGTCTATTAGGCCGACTGCCTATTACAGGGCCGACCGTCAACCACTTACACTATATAAGTGGCCACCCCCTATCATCAGATCACCAGTTCTTCACGCTCATAGTCCTCCGTCCAGCATCTGTCTAGATCACCATCGAATCTCTGTCTGTAGAGCGCACGGGTGGACAGCCAACCATCAGTTGTATCAGCAGTTTGGTATATCAGAATTTTTGTATTCTCTCCAGCTTTCCATCGTGTACTTGCGTTTTGTTGTTATCTTCCGCTGCGTACTATTTTCTTACAAGGTGACCTAGACAGATGACGAGTCCCATCTACATCATATTCTCCATCACCATCCTTCATCTCATCTCCCTTAAGAAGATTTTCCATAAGGATTTTGAACTAACTCAAAGATTCTTGGAACTCAAACATCAATAGTCATTGGGTTGTAAAATGTTCATCCTCTAAAACTATAAATGTCGATAAGTGTTATGAGCATGCACACACACACACACACACACACACACACATGCACACATGCGTGCACACATACACACACGCGTGCATGTGCATGCATGCACACACACACACATGCACACACACACGTATGCATGCACACACACACACATCGAGTTTTTAGGATTGATTTGGGCTATTTTAGCCCCAATCTATTCTAAAACTCTTTTGGTAATTTGGTAGCATTGATATAACCAATGAAAATAGCTTACAATTATTCTAGCAGTAGTAGAGTATATACAACCTTCAATAAAAACATCTATATTTTAACATAGATCAATTGTTTATATAAAATGTTACATAGACGGTTATTGTGATGCTTCCTTATTGACACTTATTTCTATGGCTATTTCGATGTTTTTTGTATTTTGTCAAAAGAAGTTCTATGTTGTTTACATTGAAATAACTATCGCTAATGGTGTAAATGGTTGTAGTGTTCCACACTTGCCATGAAGTACTTCTACCACTTCTTGTTCGTCATCCCAGATGGGTACTTGTAGTTGTATCATTTGTGAATCCACATCTAAGAGCATTGGATATGTTTTCTTCTCATTGTCTTGTAGAGTTATCAATTGTGGCCAATGCTTGTATCCAGTTGTTGATGGTGACATTATCGTCTTCTATGTGCTTGAGGTCTTTACTAGCTACCAAAAGAAATGCATGGCTAGTGGCTATGGTGGAAGTGGTGTCATCAACATTCCTGGCTGTAGTGGGTTTAATTTCCCCTGTTCCCAGATTTATTTTGACCTCAGTATCTATAATTTTGGAAATACTGGGGTATCGATGCTTCTCTTATATTGGAAGGGGTATTTGTGAGTTTATGCCTCTACTTTACTTATGTATGCTTAGGTGAGTAAACATCCTCTCTTGCCTTGTGCTTTTCTTGCCACCCTTCAATGCAAAGAAAAAGTTTACCATTTATTGCATATAGACTTCTTCTCCCATTGCCTAGTGAAATCGAGTGGTGTCTTCTTTATGTTTGGAACTTCTTTTAAAAAGGGGTAGCTCTATTCAAACATGGGATTTGGTATATCTCTGATCATTAGGAGAGAAATCAGTTGACCACCATTCTTAATATAGAGGCTCGTCTCTAATAGTCCACAAACCATAGTCTAAGGCTCTCTCTGCCATTTTTGATTTCTCAGGAAGAAAAACAAAATAGCCTTTTCTAAGAAATCTTACATTGAGGACATTCATTCCTTTACCTATGCAATTAGTTCTAATCCAAGTTTCCCACATGAAGGATGGGGGACGGGACCTGGCAAGAATTGTGCTAGTGCATGTGTTCTTAACCAATCGACGGAGTCCATGTATAGTTCATCCTCAAGGAAAAGTACCTGGAGAATATCTTGTCTCTCTTTAGTAGCTTGCTGTGTTTCCCTTCTACACTTTCAGACTCGTCAACAAATCCTCCAGTGGGATGGTCAAGCGGGGATGGCGATTTTTCCTTTTGGGCCGAGCCTTCAATGATTTATTTTTCAATTGTGTGAGTGTTTTCAAAGTCTTCTTCTATGGTGGAAGCAAGACCGCTTCTCTCATTGCCTGACACACTCATGCATCGAGGGTCTCCCTTGTATTTTCTTAGTATGGTGGAGACTCCTCCGACAATTGTGGGATGAATTGGGTCCACATCTCATCCTCCAAGGTCTTCTTTCTTCAAGACCAACTCTTCTGCTTTTTCAAGCATGGTGTCCACCTCTAGTGCTTGAAACACTTCCTCTCATGTCTTGGGGGCAGGGGGGGTTAGAGGTAGAGGCCTCTCCACCATTGGCAAAGCAAGAATATTCCGCTTTTCACCTGCAAGGAATCATGAAATACCCGCTTCATTACAATTTTATTGCAAGCGCATAAGGGGCCTCTTGCCTCGACTTGCATGGTCATGTTGGAAAGGGACAAATCTTTGCTCACAAGACCTTGCCAACTTGTCTTTTCCCACCTTGGAACATTCTACATAGATAGATTATGTTTTGTGGTTGTTTTCAGAGGGGGAAAACTAGAGACATTAGCAAGGCCATTCTCCCAAGGAAAATATTTGTAGAGCTTTGAAATTGTGTGCCGTACTCTAGTCTGAGAGTAGGGTGAGGCTACCTAGATAGAGGGCGAGTCCCATCCTCATCATAGTCTCCATCACCATGCTCCATCTCATCTCCCTTAAGAAGATTTTCCATATGGATTTTGAACTAAATCAAAGATTCTTGGAGCTCAAACATCAATAGTCATTGGGTTGCAAAATCTTCATCCTCTCAAACGTGTAAACGTCGATAAGTGTTATGAGCATGCACGCACATGCACGCGCATGTGCACACGCGTGCGTGTGCGCGCACACACACACACACGCCACACACATATTTTTAAGGATAGATTTGGGATATTTTTAAGGATAGATTTTATCCCCAATCTATTCTAAAACTTTGTTTGTAATTTGTCAGCGTCGATATAACCAACGAGAACAATTCAGAATTATTCTGGCAGTAGTAGTGTCGATACAACCTTAACATCGATATTTTAACATATCGATGTTTATATAAAATGTTATATAGATGATTATTGTGATGCTTCCTTATTGACTCTTATTTCCACGGATATTTTGATGCTTTTGGTATTTTGTCAAAGGAATTACTATGTTGTTTACATTGAAATAACTATCACTAATGGTGCAAATGGTTGTAGTGTTCCACACCTTCCATGAAGTAGTTCTACCACTTCTAGTTCTTCATCCCAGATTGGTGGTTGTAGTTGTATCATTTACATTGGATGTGTTGTCTTCTCGTTGTCTTGTAGAGTTATCAATTGTGGCCAATGCTTGTATCCAATTTTTGATGTCATGGGACATTATCGCCTTCTATGTGCTTGAGGTCTTTACTGCCAAAACAGATGTGAGACTAGTGGTTGTAGTGGAAGTGGTGTCATCAACATTCCTAGGTGTAGTGGGTTTGATGTCTCCCATTCCTAGATTTATTTTGACATTAGTAATTATATTTGGAAATAGTGGAGTACCAATGCTTCTCTTGTATTGGAATGGGTATTTGTGAGGTTATGCCTCTACTTTACTTATGTCATGCTTAGATGAGTCAACATCCTCTCTTGCCTTGTGCTTTTCTTGCCACCCTTTAGTGCAAAGAAAAAGTTTACCGTTTATTGCATATAGACTTCTTGTCCCATTGCCTAGTGAAATCGAGTGGTTTCTTCTTTATGTTCGCAACTTCTTTTAAAAAGGTGTCATTGATACAACTTTCAAGGAGACCTCACTTACGATTATGGTTACTCAACCATCGTCATTTTGTAGTTACTCTACATGGTTCGAGAAGCTTGCTGTGGTTTTTTGGCCATCACTT
This sequence comes from Dipteris shenzhenensis, assembly GCF_047967505.1. Taxonomy (NCBI): domain Eukaryota; kingdom Viridiplantae; phylum Streptophyta; class Polypodiopsida; order Gleicheniales; family Dipteridaceae; genus Dipteris; species Dipteris shenzhenensis. The sequence goes on along the minus strand of NC_141624.1, from coordinate 1,044,162 downwards.
ACTCTCATCCATATGACAAGCTTTTTACTCTCGTTCTTTGATTATGATGATTGAGTTGGTCCAACCATGTGCATTATGCCCATTGTTTTTACTACCTTGTGACATATGGCATGTGTGCATGCATTATTGTCTCTGTCCAATTACGCTATGATATATATAAGAGAGAGAGAGAGAGAGAGTAGGAGTATTAATTAAGTAAAATGTATTTGTATATTATTATCATATCAAAAGAATATAGATATTTATACCTTAGAGTATGTTGGTGATATGGCATAAACATAGAGCATGTTGATTGGAACAAGACAATCACATTAATATAACTATTTTGTTAGCACTTCCCTCGAGGCAGTGCTCTCCTTACACTTTTGAAAAAAAGTGTCCCTCTAATTATTCTAGATCACGTTTCCTCCTTTCTATTTGAGTGATCTCTCTCTCTCTCTCTCTCTCTCTCTCTCTCTCTCTCTCTCTCCCCCCTCCAGAGAGCAGTGGACTTGTATAGAAAGACCCAAAGAGCAGCGGACTTGTATCCCAGAGAGCAGCAGACTTGGATGCTATGCACGATGGGTCAGAGGCCGAGACCAAGGAGCACTTTCTTTGTATGTGTCCCGCCTACTACGAGATCCGAGGACACTACCATTGCCTTTTTTAGGAGGGACACGGGTTTGGTCCACTCTCACGACTGATGCAATTCCAGGATCAGGTTTGTATTGGGCTCTACCTGATGGAGATGCGGAGACACAGAGCGACCACCACATCACAGGACACCGAGGTGGACTGAGTGCAGAGGCAGGTCACCGACTTCTATGCATTTGAGTCGAGCTCCAGGGCACTTGGGAGTAGAGGAGGAGGAGCTAGTTGACATGAGAGATAGATGGGTCAATAGAGGGAGTCGACACGACACCACTACTGGTGGACGAGGGTCATGGGGATCTCACATGCGACAGGAGGCCAGAGCACACATGATTGAGGTTCGACCTATCTTACCTCTTCTCAGAGGCGACCGACAGAGACGTGGCATTACACTTGACATAGCCCATCGGATCCAGAGATCGAGGAGACCACGCCCCCCACCATACCGTGAGACAGCTCGACAAATGCAGATACGTGAGCTCTTTGTGTCACACCAGAGAGCTATCACAAAGCCTGGATACATGGAGCATTAGCCCTGAGCGCTTGACATGCCTCACTCATGTTACACACTATTTGGCTTTTCTGGCCTGGCTTGATATGATGTACTACATTAGTATTTTAGTTTATGTGTTTTCTAGTACTCATCGAGGCCTTAGCGAGACCTTCGCTCCAGCCCACTGTGGCTTGTATGAGTTTACTTTGTTTTCGCACTTTTGTCCCATAGGCCCACGAGGCCTCCCGCGAACGTTAATACATCTTTCTTTCTTTCTCTCTCCGTCCCTCCCTCTCTTCCCAAATCAACTTGTCCCTCTAAGGGCAGTGCTCACAAGTACTTGTACTCGCTTGTTTTCTTTCTTTAAGGGCTTTTATTTTAGGAGAGCTTATTTTTAATCAATATGAAGTCACACTTTATATCATGGGGTATTAATATCTATTTTTATGGCATGGTATATTGATCCTTGTTTTTCTAAAGAGAATCTTGTGGCTGTTATGGATTCCTAGGAATGTTACATTGATCAATCAGGGAGATCTTTAATTAAGAAGTAGTTGAGTTCTCATTGTCAGGGATCAATTATTTTTATATTACATAATAATTTTTAAATAAAGAAATCCATGATTGATTTAAAAGAATGAGCATAAAGTCTCACTTCATATCTTGAAGAATCTCCAAGATTATTGCTCTTATACAATTATCCACGTCCATTAAAAATACCATTGTTTTATCTATAGTGCATTCCTATCTAAAAGTTAGATTTATTGTACAAGACCATAATTATAGTCATTAATAATGAATGTAACTAGGACATAATTTAGATTTATTGTACAAGATCATAATTATAGTCATTAATAAATAATTTAGTGAATCCATCTTAAGCATAGATGCCTTGGTCTTAGAAGGAGTGTGCTTGAGCATTCGTGTTCTCTTGTTTCATACATGTTTCATACCTCCAATAATTTTGTTTGCAATTGCAAAGGGCTACGGAAGAGTGAAGTAGTTACGAAATAACACATTTGAATAAAATTAAATAAATTAAAATTAAAGGAGTACACTTTGAAATCAAGTATAAGAGTGCAAGTAAGCCTCAAAGAGGACAAGAATGCTCCAAAACTTCTCAAAACTAAGTTGCAAAAAAATGCACATGTAGCTATACAATATTTAACTATGTAGAACCTTGGGAGCAAAAAAAGGTGTTATCTCCTAGTGTAGACACCCAAGAGCCCCAACTATGAAATATACATGTGAGTGCACCCTCATGTATTTTCCTTTCAAAGTATTACCATATTGTTGGGTAGTTTTTTGGAGGGAGGGGTCAAAAAAATATTGAAAAGGGAGGAGTTGGAAAAAGTATGTCTAAGTTCTAGCAAGGGGTATAAAATTTCTTTGTATACAAGGGTTCTTTGTGGCCCTGCAAGGGTCCTAAGGGATGACTTGGTTAGTGAGTTGCTAAATCAGGGCCATAGTTTTGAAGTTAGTTCATTTGGTCAATTTGAACTTGCAAATTATGGTTTAGTATGAGGCTTAAATGTGGGTTAGTAGAAGTTTAAGGGCTTCTAATGTGTTTAGGGTTTAAGGTTTTTGTTTGCTTATGGAGGTCCTAAATGTTTTTGTCTTTTATACTAAAGCTTTTGTCTTTTTTTAGGTGTTTCTCTCTAAATATGGAGGCTCTCTTTGTCACTTGTATGACACCACATTTATATATCTCTTGCAAAAATAGGCACGTCCCCACTTTTATTTAATGGCCCATCCACCACACACACACACACCCCTTTTCACCTCTTTTCGCTCCTCTCTTTCACTCATCTACTTTTCCCGATATTCCTTCACCTTCACTTGCTTTTTCTCTTTTCCTTTTCTTCCAATTTACACCTATCATTTCCTTTCACAATTTATTCGAAATATTTATCGAGCTACTTACACTTGGACTTATAATGACACTCCAAAAGGGAGGACCATAGTGGGATCCCCACCTTGTTTCCAATGAGATATTTTATTCGAGTAAGTGAGAACAACTCCACAACCCCATAGGTGCAATGTAAAGGCAACCACCACAATCCCACTTTTGAAAACTAGCATTTGTTGACGCCTCCTCACCTTTTATGATCCGCATTTCCTTCGTCCCCACCTCATTAAAAGTAATAATTTGCATTGGAGGAAAGGTGGAGACTCTTAATTCTTTTGAAATCTAGCATTTGTTGACTCATTCTCACCTTCTATGGTGTCCCCTTTTCCATTGTCCCCACCTCATCGGAAGTGGCAATTTGCATAGAAAGAGAAATGGGACTCTTAAGTCCTTAATGCATGCCTTGCACTTTAGTGATTATTGAAAATGACATGCCTTTACATGATTGTTCTCATAGACCTTATCTTTTAAGACATGAGGGAAATGCCCAAGGAAGGCATTTCCTGAATGTGGAGGGCCCGCAGGAGGCTCCCATGATGTTGACAGACGAGTAAACTTCCGTTTGCCAGCTCAAGGTTTTTGAAATTTGGGCCATTTTCCTAATCTGATGGCGACTTAACAGACCAGGAAGATTGATTGGTGATTGCTATAGCGAGGAGATGCAAGTTCTGACGTAGAAGAGCCGCCAATCGTACAGTGGAGGTGCTCTTCCAACCGATTGTGGCCCTTCACGGTATACAAATAAGGGGTGGTGATATAAGATTCATATTACAAGCGTACATTCTACACACCAATCGTAGAATTGGTCCTAGATGATAATAAGGGGGAACAAAATTTGCCTCAAAGTCTAGAGAGACCAACCCAATGACGAGTATTAAAATCAACCCAATGACGAGTATTAAAATCATCTGAGCAAGATGCTAATGATGCTAATCAAGAACTCTATGTTGCCTCCTCGGCGTATTTGGGAATCTTCCTCCCTCTTGTGTGCCCAAGCTTTGTCACAATACTCTAAGGGCAAGAGCGCGCAAGCTTGCCTTGAAGTCCAGAGAGAGCAACCCAATGACGAGTATTAAAATCATGAGAGCAAGATGCTAATGATGCCACTATGTTGCCTCCTCAGTGTATTTGGGAATTTTCGTGCCCCTTTTCCATAATAGTTTAAGGATAGTGAAGTAAGCCAAAAAATGGGAATCTAATTTTCCTGCCCCTTTTCCATAATAGTGTAAGGATAGTGAAGTCTGAACCAAAAAATGGGAATCTTTTTGCCTTGGATAAAAAGTCAAGTGTAAATTACTTTATAAACCTTAGCACAAATCCTTTTCAGCCTCCGATCTACATGAGGGGAAACGATCATCATAGGCGATAGGGGAGGAGATAAGAGCTTAAGCTAGATATGTAACACTCCCAGCCTCTCGAAAGTCCTTGGGCCTGAAGTCGACGATTCGCCGCCCATGGTAGCTGCCACAGCTTCCTGTGGGCTTCTCTTCAGGCTGAACGTTCGCTTGAATGAAAAATTCCACCCTCTCGAGGAGCTTCTTGGCAGCTGCTCCGGAGCTTCCTCCCTGCCCAAATTCAGTGACAGCGCTGCCTGGCTGCTCGAACGATGCAGCCCCGCCAAGGCGGAAGGTGTCATTGGGAAGCAGCTGGAACTAGGCCCATCGTCCTCCTCTGACGATGCTGGTGGGAGGAAATTCCCTCGACTTAAGGCCCGCTTGAGTAGAGAGTGCCCCGTCGAGTGAGACCTTCTCAATTCCCTTCCCTTGGCCTTACCGGTTGTGAACGAGGAGGAGGAAGACATCACGCCCAGAATTGGAGAATTAGGACCCTCTGTGCTTAAATCCACCTCCTGGAAATTTTCCACTTGGAGAATTGCGGTGCCGGCGAGGACAGTCGCGCCCTCCGCAATTGGACTATCTGCAATTGCTTCACGTTCCCCAGACTCCGTGACCGCAGTTGGCTCTCGCCGGGAACCGTCCTCGTTAAGATGGCGTGATCCCCTAGATGAGAAACTGCCTTCGTTCGAACGGCGTGATCCCCTGCTGGAGCCCCATCGAAAAGATCTCGCTCTGTCGAGAAGGCTCCTCCGACACAAAGGACAGGTCGTATGATTATAGAGCCACATATCAATGCAATCCGGGTGAAAACAATGCTTACATTTCGGCAATTGTCGAAGAGAATCGTTCTCGCCGAAATCGGTAAGACAGACAACACACTCGGTCGTTTCCCTGTGTTTCACGGCCGAGTAGGTTACGATCGGAAGGCTCTCAACGACGGCAGGGTCTAGACCTTGCGGTGGCCTGTCCCTGCGCCCTACGGCAGGGTTGTTATTGTTGTTGAAGTCATCGTCCGTTGTGCACCGCCTCACATAGATTGAGAAAAAGCCCATGAAAAAGAAGGCGCTGAGCAAGACGACAAGAATGATAGCCATGGACGGACTGAAGTGGGTATTCATACCGCCGAAGGGAGAGACGTCGTTGGAGGAAGTGCCATTGTGGCCGTCTTTAACATTCTCGAGGGGGAGGGGGGGGGAAGCAGGAGGGGAGGAGGCGGCGATGGCGAGGGCGAGGAGGCGACGAGCGAAGGGATGGAGGGACATAGTGAATGAAAGGGTGGGAATTAATGCGAAAGGAGCTGAAGGAGGTGAGGTCGAGGATCTGATAGTCAAGCGTTTTGCGAGGATGAGAGGCAAGGATGATGAGAAGACATGGTAAGGAGAGGCAGTGAAAGCAGAAAATGTAAGCGATGAAGATGACGACGAAGAAGAAGAAGATGATGAAGAAGAAAGAGGCGGCCAAGGCCTTTGATAGGAATAACGTGTTCCGCGGGCTTTAATCCATTCTACATTTTTCCAATTATAGTCTCCTAAAAAAAGTCCTCCCCAAATTTTTCTCGCCCAGACAGCTCCACCTTTGCGATTATTACCCTTATGGGGGTCCACGTTAGTAGCCTTCCGATCCTACCCCTTTACCTGACCTACCATCCGCTGCCGTGGCGCCGCCCCATTCGCCACAAGCCCCTGAGCAGGTGAAGCTCGTGGCCTCGTACCGTACACGTCATGCACGACGTCAGCCCGGGCTCCGCTGCCACGGGAGAAGCTTCGCCCGTTGAAATTGCGTGGCGTGTTACGGCTATCTTGCAAAATATGACGTGTCAAATGCTCTGTCGCCCTCGGGTTGGGGACCCGTTTTCGGCCGTCTGCCGTCTAGCCAGGTGGAGCCGTCGCCGGAGCTTTTTTTTTTGTTTTTTTTCTTCTGTAGTCATCCTGACTGTCCTCTACGCTCCCTTGGATTTTAATAATTCCCTGGTCCCCCGCTCAAAGTGTTATCTAAAGATGCATGCGCACCTTGGAAAGGACTCCCCATCACTACCGCATCTTTATATTTCAAAGTGGTTTTGCGTTACAAACTCGTCTAGCTCTTTCTAGAACACCCTTTTCTTTTCCACCTTTTAGCTCACCTCAAAGTTCAAACCCCCAGGAGCATCCCTTTGAAATTCGTCACTCGATTGCTCCAATGCTATAACTTTGCAAATGACAATACCTCAAAGGCTCTTGTGACTTGGCAAAACGTCTTATCATGTCCATTTAACCAATTCCAAATATGTCCCTGTAGATATGTCTCCCTACCGAGCTTTTATTCGACCATCCTTTTGAAATTCTTATAAAGCTAAATTTGAACTAAAGACGGTCAATGATTAATTCAATTTAGTCACCATTCTTCCAACATTACCAGCATTTTTAAATATTGCAAGTCTCATTGCCATGTGCTTGTAGTAGTTTCAATAAGCACAAAGCTCTCATGAAAAAATCTTCAAAGTTCTAGATTATATGCCATTGGTCAACAAAAAATGAAAAATCAATCACACCTCATGAACTCAATCATGGGCAAGGACTAAGTCTCTTATTGCAAGGTGGAGGACCAAGTCTCTATTTGCAAACACATCATAATAGAATGCATGTGAACCACCACAATACAAGCCATCATAAGTCAAAAGGATACAAAGGTATTAGGTCAAAGTTCTAGAAATATGATCATGTGGCACACTTATTTACTCACATTTGAAATGAAATAAGTGTAGAATCTCACAACCCCACCACCCCTACCCCCCGCTCTCCCCCTTTCCCCCCCTCAAACCGCCTCCTTAAATATTTATCTCATTGCAGATATCATTCCATGTGACTGACCCTGCATCAATTGGAGTGTACACTCTGCACATCACACACTGGTTTGAGATGCTAAGAATAGAGTCATTGTTTGCTTGGGTGTAGCCATTTTTGGTGAGGTTCAGGGACTTTTCTATATATGGGTATCTTGCATGACCCATAACTTATGCTCAACGGAATTCGGCAAACTTTGTCTTCAAGTTGTAGTACACATTCCAAACTTGAACATGAGAGCAAAAAATTATGGAATAAGGATTTGGAACGAGACCGTTAAAGCATTACAAGTGCTATGTTGCATGTGAAGCATGCATCTTGAAGATTATATGATATAGCAATTTATTCAAAAACATCAAAATTTTATTCTATACATACATATGCTTTCACCATTAATTGCATAAACTCTTTCACATCCATCCTGAACCTTTCATAATACATCTCATCGATTTGAACCTGGCGAAGCAATTTTATCAATGCATCTACCTTTGTCCATACTTTAGCTCTCAAAGCTGCTACTTGAGGATGAGAAGCCTTATTGGTCATGCATTTACACAATGCTTTCTAGTATTCCCAACCCAAACTGCTTTGAGACAATGTATGTTTGTCTTTGTCGAGATTGTGGTTCGATAGGAATCTCCTTGCCTTCCCTCCACCCATGGACACTTTTGCAGGAAGATTCTGTGTTGCTCTAGACATTTTCTTATCCTCCTTAAGTTTCACATGTCCTCCATGGAATCCCATGTCTGACAGCAACTTCTCAGCTTCTGCAATGCACCAGGTGGATACTTCTTGTGGAATTAAATTCCCAAGCATAAACAAGATGCAAATACAACAACTTATCAAGTACGCACAGTTCTACGTGTAAAGTACATATGTGTGCTCTCTCAAGTAGGATGGGCAAGACTTTGGATCCTTCTTGTTGTGATTGGAAGCTTGCATTTGGCTGCAAGATAGAATGCCATTCTCCCATTGTAAGCCATCCTTTTGCTTACGTTGCGAACACATGCAATAAAGGAATGTGTTCATTGCATTTGCCCTTATATCACAACCATGCAAGCACTTGAGGGTTTTCAATCACCAACAAGATGCCATTCAACTCGAAATGTTCCGGGGCCATCGACTATCAATGTTTGCCCTTCCTCGTCTTCTCGTCGATGGGATTCCTGTTCTATCTAGAATCCACTTCAATGTCTCATGGCACTCTTTCGGAGTCTCAAACGCTGCAAGCCACCATATATCTTTCTCTAATTGCACTGAGAAATCTTGCTCTACTTCTTCGTTCCCTTGAACAAAGGCTAAGGCTTTATTCATAATGCAGATGCTCATTCTCTCTAACTTGTGTTCTTTCACCAATTGAGCTTCATCCATTTTGATGACAAATATGAGCTTTCCATTGCAATCTGTACAACAAAAGTGAGAAATCGTTAGGATAAACATGATATAGGAAATGAACTAAGTAAAGTGTAATGCTATAATGGATTTCCTCTTACCATCTTCTCTCATGCCTTAGAGTTTGACCATTGCTTTTTGCAGTTTCTCAACATCTAAGTAGACATTATTGAAAGCATTCATATCAATTTTGCAAGCCATATTTCTTTTTACTCTTCCAAGTCATTGTGCCCCTTACGCAATGGTACCCTCCAAGCATTTCTATTGCACATTGGTTTGTTTCTCGTCGTGCATGTCTCATAGACCAAGGTGTGGGTAGGGGCGGTGTACACTTCTTATACTTTCCCGAAATAGTAGACTTGAAAATTTTGAAAACAGATGTGTAAGCTTCATCACTTACATCGGCAATATCACAAGCTCCACAATATCCTTGAAGTCCTTCATCACCTCTTCAGCAACTTGCACACGTAGGCGCTTGTGTCTTGGGTCCCTTAGTATCCGAATGACATCACTTGACTTCAATAAACTAGCTAGAGCATATGAACAATCAATATCATCCCCGTCCATTCTTCCCATCGCATCTTCCATGAAGTTCCTAAAGAAGAACACAAGAAAAACTTAGTCACAAACAGTGTAGCACAAAAGAGTGTAATTTCATTGGAACATTTGATAACCAACCTTGTAGCTCGGAACTTCTTTCTAGCACCGCCAGTGGGTGCCAATGCATCCATGTTATGTAAATACCTTCTTTTCCTCTCCTTCAGTCCCAAAGGTGTTTCTTTCACCTTTTGCACTCGTTCTTCTGCCTTCTCTCGTTCCTTCTCTACGGCTCATCGAACTTGATTGTATATAGATCTTTCCAAGCCTTTTTTGGACTCAGCTAGCTTACAGAGTGACTCTTCTAATTTATGTCGCTCCAAGTCCGCTCCAAGTCCGCTCCAATGCTTTGGCTTTATCATGAAGATCCTGGTTCTTCCTTTGAAGATCCTGCATAGAGTTATGCATTGCAACAATGGTGCTATTTCCTAAATGTGCTAGCATCTTTGCTTGGGCTCTACGCATCTCGCTTGCTTGCATAGCCATTGACTGAGCATTGTTTAACTGATTGCACTAACCAAGCAACCCCGCATGTCCATTTCCAACAAACCGAACAGCTCATGCATTGTATGGAAAGGAGGGCTCTTTTGGTTGGCAGGATCTAAAGGATACAAGGATCCTGCTACCCAAAGGTCGAGATGCTTCTTTCCTTGCAAACGAAGACTATGGATTTTGGAATCTCCCTTAATCCCAGACTACATGTGCTTGCATATTCAACATCCAACTCTAAGTGAACCTAGTACTTGTTGGAGACATCCTCGAATGGTGCCATGACTAAAGGAGTGTAGAGAAGGAGAAGGTGTGGAGATGCAGGCTTGAAGGATCAACACGCAGGAAGAGGGAGGGCGAGGAGGAGGAGGGATGGGAGAGGGAGGACCAGTAGTTGAAGAGGAGGAAAGGGGGCCAGACCAGCAGGTGTGGAGGGTGAGGAGGAGTAGGCGTGGAGGAGGAGGGAGGGAGGAGCAGGAGGGAGGGGGGAGGAGGAGCAGCGGTGGAGGAGAAGGGAGGGGGAGGGGAGGAGGAGCAGGCATGGAGGAGGGAAGGAGGGGAGGGGCAGGAGGAGCAGGCATGGAGGAGGGAGGGAGGGAGGGAGGGAGGGGGAGGAGGAGGAAGGGGGAGGAGGGAGGGAGGAGGGGGAGGGGGAGGAGGCAGGGAGGGAGGGGGAGGAGGAGGGAGGGGGAGGAGGGGGAGTGAGGGAGGGGGAGGGAGGAGGGGGAGGGAGGGAGGGAGGAGAGAGAAGGAGGGAGTCAAATTTTGAATTTTTGAATTTGAATTTTTTGGTTCCCACCTAGGAGTAAGAGTTGTGTAAGAGGTGTACGAGGTGGGGTCACTTTTGGGCTTAACCCACCTAGGTGAGGGGGGGTTAAGACTTTTGAAACCTACCTTGGCCCTTTCATTAGGACTAATCCATTTCTTAATCCATTCCTTATGAGGCCCTTTTGAGACCCCAATTCTCCCCTAATGGCAGCTCCCAACTATAACCACTCTAGGGCACTAGCACTGTGCAACAAATTTTAGGATAGCATGGCAGTAGTGTAGGGATAGCACGGTAGTGGCGCAAGATTAGTTATCACTGTTGAGATATCGAGCTCCACTCGAGATATGCCAGGGTGACCGTTGTGTACTTATGTCACCGACTTGTTAGCTGGAGATGCGGTTGGTACACCGCCCACGAATAACAGCTATCCTTATCTACTCTGGTTTGTGGCTCAGTTAGTATGCCACCTTAGTTAGTTGAGTTTGGTTTGAGACCCACATATAGGGTTCTTCTATTTCTTTGTACGAGAGTTCTTTTGGCTTACACAACTAAGAAGAGGAAAACTATTTTCAGCCTCCACCTTTGTGTGTATTCCCCCATTGTGATTGTGAGAAAGCCTCAAGTGAGACTCCTTCCCTCTCTCCCACAATCTTCACATGGTATCAGAGCCTTGTTCGTGGTAAGGAGCTCAAGAAAGCAAGCCAAGTTCGTGGTGTCCTGGTAAGAGGACAAGTGTTGCTTTCCTATTTCGAGTTTGGGAGCAAATCTCTGCAGGTAGCACAGCCAGAAGTGCAGGAGTGCACTGTTTCAGATTGAGACGCCCTTCGCGGTGTGGCGAGAGCGCAGTATATGCTGCGGGCGTGGGCAAAGCCCTCAGTGACTTTATTTTTCTGATTTGAGGCCGTTTCGGGGCCCGTTTTGAAGGCGGAAGTTCTTCGCAGGCACTCAAAAAAAGGCCCTGTTTTTTGCTGTGCGACCACTGCGCGGCTAGTCGGTGGAAAGGTGCCGCAGAAATTGCATCGTATGCCTGTGTGCAGAGATATTGGGAGTTGCAGATTCATGCCTGTTGCCTGTTGATGCAAAATCGTCACTAGAAAGTGACTGTGTGGTGAAATACCACTTTCGTCAGTTTTGCAGATCTGCCCGTGTGAGGCAAAAGCTGTGTTTTTTGCAGTGACAGAATATTTTGCAGTATTCTGTAATGGCATCTGATTCTCTTTCACAGATTGTCACTGAAAAGCTTGACAAGAATAACTTCCAGGCATGGAAGTTTAGAATGACGAATTTCTTGATGGGAAAAGGCTATTGGGAATTCATTACAGGAAATGAAGAAGAACCTGTTCTTCCTAATGTTCCCAGTCAACAGGAAATGCAGGCATTCAAAGGATGGCATGAGAGAGCCAGGAAAGTTATGTACTGGCTGTCTATCAGTATTTCGGACTCCATGATTGTGCATATTCAGGATGCAAATACGCCAAAGGAGGCATGGGATACTTTGGCAAAAATGTATAGCACAAATACGCAAGCCAGGAAAATGCAACTCAAACAGGAGTTGCACAATGTGCAGAGAGAAAATTTGAGCATAAATGACTACCACATGAAAGTGAAGAAAATTGCAGATGCACTTGCTTCCATTGGGTCGCCAGTGGTTCTGTGACCTTGAATGGTCTAGGAAAGGATTATGCACAGTTCCGGACATCCATTGCCGTCCGTGAAAACTTTCCTGATTTTGAGGAGTTGATTGCTCTTCTAATTTCTGAAGAGCAGAGAAATGGGGGTGCATCTTCTTCAGCAGGAACTTCAAAAGAAACTGTCTTCTACTCAAATGCTGGCAGAGGTAGAGGCAGAGGTAGAGGAGGCCGATCTGCCGGCTGTGGTAGAAATCAGAATATGCAGCAAACGCAAGAAAACCAGTCCTATGCAGGAGGACGTGGTAACTCTAGAGGCAGGGGGAGCCAAAGAGGCCGTGGTGGATGGCAGAGAAGCCAAAATGCAAACAACAATGTTGAATGCTACTATTGTGGCAAAATGGGTCATATGGCTAAAGACTGCTACAAAAAGCAGAATGACATTATGAGTGGAAAATTGCAGCAAGGCAATTATGCATCCTCTAGTAGACAAGGCGATGACAGAAATGAGCATTTGTTTATGGTGCAGCGTATGACAAATTCTGTAACAAGTGCAGAAGAAAGCAATGATGTGTGGTATGTTGACTCGGGTGCGTCAAACCACATGACAGGTCACGCTGAATGGATGCAGGATGCAAGAAAAATGGAAAAACCAGGATTTGTGGAGACTGGTGATGATACTGCACATCCTATTGTGCAGATTGGCAAAATTCCTTTGTCTATACAGGATGGGAAAAAGAAATACTTGTCTGATGTATTTCATGTCCCGAACATCACCAAGAACCTGGTTTCTGTTGGTCAAATGGTTGAGCAGGGCTTGCAGGTTAGATTTAATCCTCATGGATGCTTTGTTGAGGATATGAAAAATAATGGTCGCTTGATAGCAAAAGGAAAGAAGAAGGGCAGGATGTTTACGTTGGATGCAAACATGCCTGAATTGAGTGCAGCAATGTTTGCACATGGGACTGGTGTAGTTGCAGATATTGATATCTGGCACAAACGCATTGGTCATGTTAATATACAGCGACTAAAATCAATGCAAGCCCAAAATATTGTTGCAGGATTGCCTAAATTCAAGGTTGCAAAAATGCACAAGGTTTGTGAAGCCTGTCAATTTGGGAAACAGGCAAGGAAACCTTTTCCTAGGCATGTTCAAGAGAGTAAAAAGCCATTGGAATTAATCCACTCTGATGTGTGGACTACAAAAGCTGCATCTATTGGAGGCTGTCACTATTTTGTCACATTTATTGATGACTTCAGCAGAAAACTGTGGGTGTATTTTATGAAAAAGAAAAGTGAAGTGTTTGGGCACTTCAAAGTTTTCAAAGCTATGGTGGAAAAAGAAACAGGCCTGCAAATAAAATGCCTAAGGTCAGATGGAGGGGGAGAGTACCTCTCAAATGAGTTTGCAAGGTTCTTGCAGGAGCATGGTATAAAGCACCAATATTCATGCAGTCATACCCCACAGCAAAATGGAATTGCAGAAAGGAAAAACAGGCATATTGGAGAGGTATCTCGGGCTATGCTAAATGAAAAAGATCTACCAGATTATTATTGGGCTGAAGCAGTTGCTACAGTAGTCTATATAATGAACAGTACTCCCACTGCAGCAATACATGGCATGATGCCAGAGGAGATGTATACTGGTAGGAAACCAGATATTTCTCATTTGAAGATTTTTGGTTGCATTGACTATGTCCATGTGCCAGATGAGTTGAGGTCCAAGTTGGATCCAAAAGCTGAGAAGTGCATCTTTATTGGTTATTCTCTGCAGCAGAAAGGGTATAGATGCTATAACCCTTCTACACGTAAGTTCACAGTGAGCAGAGATGTTGTTTTTGATGAGATGAGCAGCTGGTATAAACCAGTAAATGTGATGATTGATGTAGATGCACAAAATGGTAATGCTGCACAGAATACACAGCAGCAATCACAAAATATCAGTGGACCTGGAGTGTCCTCTACCAGTGGTTCACATGCTTCGCCATGGACAGGTAGATTGAGATCAGGAGAATCCCCTCAAAGCAATGCAGAGAGCAATGCAGAGAGTGGTACGCAGGTATCACGAAAAGGAAAAGAGAAGGTAGATCAGCCCATGTTTGATGTGAATACAGGTCACTCTCGTGTGGATGTCGGAATCCAGTGGCTCAGAACAGAGCATTGATGATGAGTTGGGTATTCCTTCTGTTGTTACACCTGGAGTAAGGAAGACCAGGGATGTTTTGAGAGCACCTGGAAGTGAGCCTATTTTGCGCAGGTCTACCAGGGTTAGGTATCCTGTGGATAGGCTGAAATATGATGGATTTACAGCCATTCACTATGCCTATATGGTCAAAGTGATACAGGAACCAGAACCCACTTCTTTTGAGCAAGCCATGGGAAATGAAAAATGGGAGAAAGCCATGGATGAAGAAATGGATGCCTGGCTGCTAATGCTACATGGCAATTGGTGCCTTTGCCTAAAGGCAAGAATGCAATTGGTTGTAAGTGGGTTTATAAGATCAAGCACAATGCAGATGGTTCTGTGAATAGATACAAGGCAAGATTAGTTGTCAAGGTGTATGCACAGACATATGGCATTGATTATGAAGAAACTTTCAGCCCGGTTGCAAGGATGGCAACCGTAAGAGCAGCCATTGCTATGGCTGCATCAAAGGGATGGTCTTTACATCAGATGGATGTAAAGAATGCCTTCTTGCATGGTGATTTGCAAGAAGAGGTCTTTATGGAGCAGCCAGCAGGTTATGTTCATGCTACTCATCCTGAGTTTGTTTGCAGGTTGAAGAAAGCCTTGTATGGCTTGAAACAAGCACCTAGAGCATGGTCTGACAAGATAGGACAGTATCTTGTCACTATTGGCTTTCAGATTTCCAAGGCAGATTTCTCACTCTATGTGAGAAAAACAGAGAAAAGGATTATGCTGCTGGTCATTTATGTTGATGATTGGATCATCACAGGTGATAGTGATGAATATATCCTTCATGTGAAAATGCTATTGAGGCAGAAGTTTGAGATGAAGGATTTGGGAGAGTTGCGTTATTTCTTGGGCATTGAGGTGATTAGATCACCAAGTGGGATACAGCTCTTGCAGAGGCAGTATGGATTGGACATGCTGTCCAAATATGGGATGACAGGCTATAAGCCTATTTCAGTTCCTTTGGAGCAGAATGTGAAGTAGAGCACAGATGCAGGTGAGCTTCTGGAAGACCCTACTATGTACAGACGCATAGTAGGAAGTTTGATTTACATGACTATTACCAGGCCAGATTTGAGCTATGCTGTTGGGTTGGTAAGTCAGTTTATGCAGGCTCCAAGGAAACCGCATTTGGATGCGGCTAGACGCATACTCAGGTATGTGAAGTCCACATTGCAGTATGGACTATTTTATGAGGCTGGGGTTCAGATACAGTTGCATGGATACACTGATGCTGATTGGGCTGGTAGCATTTCTGATAGACGATCTACCAGTGGATATGTGTTCTCTTTTGGGAGTGCTGCAGTCACTTGGAGCAGCAAGAAACAGCCTACAGTTGCCTTGTCGAGCACAGAGGCTGAGTACAGGGGTGCAGCAATGGCTGCATGTGAGGTAGCTTGGTTGCATAAGCTACTCTATGATATGCATCAGTCTACAGATGGGCCGGTTGTCATTTATTGTGACAACATGAGCAGTATACACTTGGCAAAGAACCCAGTCTTTCATGCCAGAACAAAGCACATTGAGGTGCATTATCACTATGTGCGGGAGAAGGTTTTACTAGGTCTTATTGATCTAGTTTATGTCAACACAGAGGATCAGGTAGCTGACATATTCACGAAAGCATTGGGCACAGAGAAGCTGTGCAAGTTCAGAGACCTGCTTGGTGTGCAGGATTTGGGATTGAGCTCGAGGGGGAGTGTTGAGATATCGAGCTCCACTCGAGATATGCCAGGGTGACCGTTGTGTACTTATGTCACCGACTTGTTAGCCGACTTGTTAGCTGGAGATGCGGTTGGTACACCGCCCACGAATAATAGCTGGATGACAGCTATCCTTATCTACTCTAGTTTGTGGCTCAGTTAGTATGCCACCTTAGTTAGTTGAGTTTGGTTTGAGACCCACATATAGGGTTCTTCTATTTCTTTGTACGAGAGTTCTTTTGGCTTACACAACTAAGAAGAGGAAAACTATTTTCAGCCTCCACCTTTGTGTGTATTCCCCCATTGTGATTGTGAGAAAGCCTCAAGTGAGACTCCTTCCCTCTCTCCCACAATCTTCACAATCACCCATGCAGTGGTTGGTTGTACTAGGATATGAACAGCCACCAGCATGGTGGTTTGCTTCTATTATCACAAGATGAATGAATTCGTTATGGGAAATCAACGCGGTGGTTGTTAGGATATACTAAAAGCAAGAATGGGATGAAATATGACGGTTAACAAAACGATAAAAAGTCTAAAGGGCACTATTTTAGTATAGCACTATGCAACAAATTTTAGGATAGCGCGGTAGTAGTCTAGGGATAGCACGGTAGTAGTGCAAGATTAGTGCAGGATAAGTTATCGCCAGCGCAGTGGTTGGTTTGCACTAGGATATTAACAGCCACCAGCATAGTAGTTTGCTTCTATTATTACAAGATGAATGGATTTGCAGGATATGTGGATTAGTTATGAGAAACCAGCATGGTGGTTGTTAGGATATACTAAAAACAAGCATGGGTTTTACCATTTGGGATTTGCAAAAACAATATAATAAAACCAGCACAGTGGTTGTTTGGGATATACTAAAAAGAAGCAGTCTCAATACCAATTCCATTTTGTAGGACAATTGGACATATTGTTTCTCGACAATGAGACTACATACATTTTCTTAGTACTATCTCAGTCGTCCTCGTCCACCGCTCCAAGACACCCCAAGATGTGCTCATGCGTGTCTAAATCCAAATTGAAGACACTCTTGCCCTTCTTTCATTGTGGCACAGGTTGCATCTGGAACTTAATAGCTCTTACTAGGTGAGAGTACACACATGTTTGTGGATGTAGCAGTTCGTAATTGCCCTCTCTTGGATGTTTTTTTGTACCAAAAAGCTCTGACTACTACATCCCACTTCTCATAGGTTGTTCCCCAGTTATCCTTAAATGTTTCCTCAACCTTATACTTAGGTTTTGTGCACTGCAATAGAAAGTATGGTTCATCGTCCTCATTCTCTCCAGAATCTGCGATAACTGCAAAGTTATCCCCCTCTTCCAAATAGTCAGTGAGGTCATCGAAACTCTCCCCAAACTGTGGCGAGTCGTTTGTCTCTCCATTGTTTGTCACTCCATTTGGAACATAGAGGAAAAACTTGAACTCGCTCCCATGTCTTCACAGTTGCAATGTTCTCACAATCATCATGATCCCCTATGATGCACGCACTGTAGAAACAAGAAAGTTTTCTCGTTGTAATCAGTTGGTTGTTTGAAAAGCCCCATGTGCTGTGCAAACCATGAACTCCTTTAATTTTCTTGCAATCGTGCCAGCTTCTCCTTTGCACTTCATCCACTTTCACTTCATGGAACACTCTGTGTACTACAGTATTCTTAAGGCTTTGTTTATTGTATGTTGAATGCACGCCTCTGGAGAGGTTGGCTGTAAGCCATGCTACAACATCATGTGCATCATTGAGTTTTTCTTGAGGGCATGCTAATTGTTTAAACAGAGCTTGCTTAATAATAGCACCGCATCCATCATGTTCACCCTTACCATGGCTAGACCCAAAGAAATTCCACATCATGTCTAGACTAGTCAGGGATTTGAACCTTGAGACGAAGTAGAATACACGTGCTGATTTAAATTGAGAGGCAGCACCATCTGACCACCCCCAATGTTGTTTTATATTTTTTGCATGGGGATTTTCCTTTTTCAGCCATTCCCAATGCAGTAGAAAAGCATGCTGCACAAATAGGGTGTCATGTTCCTTATCATCTGAAATGTAGAAATGGTAAGTGCGTTGCACTGACCTAGACTCCTGTGAGTCAGCAAGCAGATTGGCATCAGGCATGGAATAATCAAGCAAATGACTGTATGTGATATGCACAAGAATTGTTATCTGCTTGTTGTACCAGTGAGCACTTTGTATCTCATCTTGTTCTATCCTGCCAGCTGGCCTTGAAATTGTGAAGCACATATTTTGGGATGGATTGAACCATGTGACCTACAAGCTCCCTTGGCTAGGTGCCCTTATATGACAATAGCCATCTCTTTTTAGTAGATCCTTCAACATGGACATTTTCAAATCTCCTCCATTTTAGAGCAACGTGGTTGTCTTCCCTCATTTCATTTGGAAAGACATTGAATGTCTTTTGCTTCAGCTTCAAACTGTAATGGTTGCATGTGTTGCGAATGCATTCAATCCTATGCCACTCACGGTCTCCCTTTAGATGAACCACTAACAAACCTGTCCTCCCTTGCAACACATGATGAGGATCCAGGTGGCCTATAGATTGGGGAGGCATGGGCATCGATCCCCATGGAGCAATGCTCTAACACGACCAGATCTCAAGTCATTTATAGCTTACTGAGCCAGGTCAAAGTCTATATGTGTTTTGCAACAACAAACATTCATGTCTTTGAGTTTCCTGATGTACCAGTGCTTACAATGCTTAAAGCTCCTCTGCCCAATTGAAAATTTTGGATTCTG
Organism: Dipteris shenzhenensis; assembly: GCF_047967505.1. NCBI lineage: Eukaryota > Viridiplantae > Streptophyta > Polypodiopsida > Gleicheniales > Dipteridaceae > Dipteris > Dipteris shenzhenensis. The sequence goes on along the minus strand of NC_141624.1, from coordinate 1,025,440 downwards.
ATCCACAAACTTGAGATACAACTCCGTCTGGCTGACCCAACATGCAGGAACAATAGAACAATGAGCCCCCTTTTTGCTACTACTAAAAGAATACAAAACATAGTCTAATTAAAGTATATAATGAAGCAAAACAATTTTCAACCACTGCGCTGGTTTAGGACAGTCACAATTTCAATCACCGGGCTAGTTTAGGACATGTTTAGGACAGTCAAGCACTGGGCTGGTTTAGGACACATTTAGAACCGTCACAATTTCAACCACCAGGATGGTTTAGGACTCTGTCACAGTTTCAACCTCTGAGATGGTTTAGCCTGATGGTCTCAACTTCACATATTAGACAATAACAAGTATATTGCTTTTCATTTCTAAATTTCACCATTAGAAAATAACAATATATTGCTTTTCACTTCTAAATTCCACAATTTAACGGTGGTATATGACCCGAATAGTAGAAAATTAAATTTAACGAATTTAAGTACTAAGAAATACTATAATTTCAACCGTCGGGCTAGTCAATAACTAATGTCTGTTCAACCACGCTGGTTCAGGACAATCACATAACTGGTGATTGAGCTGAAGGAGCCACGATTGCATGATGTTCCAACCACTGGGCTGGTTTAGTAAAAGAACAATATATTGCGAAACATATTGCTGTTAATTTTTACTCAACCATGCCACCGGACTGGACAACAACTAATGTCTATTCAACCACATTGGTTCAAGACAATCACATAACTGGCGATTGAGCTAAACCAGCCTACGGTTGCATGATGTTCCAACCACCGGGATGGTTTAGGGAAATTACATTTAGTTCAAGCCTGCTGGTTTAAGAAATGAAACAAGTAAACTATCCCAAAGCTCGATCACAAACAACCACCAGGCTGGTTTCGGCACCATTGACCTGCGTGGTATCTAGCATGTGTATGATGTGCTCGTCAAACACCTTCCATCACGTTTGCTTCTTACAGATGTCCTTTCTATTTGGAGAATTTCTCAAATTTTCATGCAAAAACGTCGTCACTATAGCAATGACTTCCGCACTTAGGCTGTCTCTCCTTTTCTTGCGTTTTGTTGAAGCCCACAGACTTCTCGGATTGGGATGATTGTGCACTACTTTCGCTCTACGTTCAACCGCTGCTGGAGTCACGCTGGTCCTTCTAATTGACAACATCTTCGACATTGTGCACCCAAGCCATTTCTCCTTTGTTTCAGGGGACACCAACATAGCTAATGTCACCCTCTTTGTAGCTAGTTGATCTAAGTTGTGCACCCCTTTCACTTTCTGTAAGCCATTTCTCATGTTAGAGAGCATCGCCTCTTGGGCGTGCATCTCCCGAGGTGTTGGTAGGGTTGTTACTCTACGAACTTTAGGATGCAGGCTAAAGCTTGTAAAGACTCGAGACTGGTAATCACCTGAATGGCCTGATGTTGTTGCCTCGAATGCTCCAACCAATCGTGACACCACAACTCGTGTTCTTCGCTTCGATGGCAATGATCGAATGCATGCATCTACAACCGCTTCTTACTGCTGCTCTGCAAGGAGGCTTCTTTCTTCTCGTTGTTTCTCCCTTCACAGATGTTGCAAAAGTGTCTTCCGTTGTCAATTCAATACCATGCCAATGCTTTCCTTGACCCACACTCTGTTCCTTGTGCCTTGACCTAGCTTTTCGGCTTTCCTGTCTCATAGCCTCTGCTAGCTTCTCTTGCAAGCCATGGCGAGCTGCATGTTGCCATTGACGCCATGGCCACAATCAGTCCAGAATAGACCCAGAGAAGCTAGCTGGTGAGGCAAGCAAAGAATAGAATACAACTTACCTGAAAGAAGACAATGGTAAACCAAAGTTTGCACAAGGTCACGTCGAGGTGCGTGCAGGTTGCAAGGCGTTTGCAGGGCGGGGGCAGGTTGCAAGTACTTAATCTTCCAAGATTTGATGGGTAGAAGGTGTGAAAATTTGAAATTTGCGGGAGTAGCGAAATTTTAGCCGTCGGTTTTCCCCCCTCCGACGATACACGTCAGTAGACTTGGATATCCCAAACAAGTGCAATGTGGTCTAAAATGCTTCAAAACACAAATAGGCCAAAGGGCACGCTATTGGGTTTGATGATGTGTATTATTAAAAGCAATGACCTTTGGCATGCTTATGAGCCATATAGCAAGCAAGTGCATAGAAAAAGAAACAATTCAAAATTGTAAATAGTGTTGGATTTATAAAAATATATTTGCACATGCACACATTGCACTTTTCCAACTTCTTCCACTTTAGGGTGAATCTAGATACCAATACCAACAACTATCAATGTTTTAAGACCACCATGCACTAGTCCCAATAGTTTGGATTCCAAAATTTCAATCCGTTTTGGTTTTCAACAAATTAAAAAAAAGTTATGGAGTGTGCCCTCAAATGGATATGCATCACTTTAGCACAACATTGGAGGCCCATTAACCCATGCATAATGATCTCATTTAGGTGTGTCCTTGGGTTGAGGAGAAGCTCACATAGTGTACTTTAGAATGATTACTTGGTGGGGGAGTCGCACATTACGCATTACATGAAACCAGCATCGTCAAGAGAAAGTCTTCCATTATCTGGTCTTCAAAGCCTGAAACCCTGGGATCTTTGACACTTGTGTCAACGTCGAACCCTGATGGGACTCCGAGTGCCTCATCCTCTTGTAGTCCAAAAAGAATTTCTATGTCATGGAGGAATACGTAGTCTTCTCCATCGATGATGAGGGGGGACAAGCACCATAATTTTGATTCTGGGTCAGTGGTCTCCGATGAAGATTGTTGCTCTACTGGTTGCTCTTGAAGTAGGCTCAATGCTTGAGTTGCTTCCATCTCCTCTGTTGCATCATCAAGACTCTCTTCCATGTACATGTCTGAGTCTAGTCTAGGGACGACCAGATCAGTAGTTCTACTAGAGGGGGTGCTAGACGATGAGGCTTCTTCCTCTAAATTTCCTTCTTGGAGAAGGAAGATGAATGCCATCTCCCATGAAAGGAATTCATGCCTATATTTCCTGTGATCCCTGCATCTAGGATGTCTTGAACTTCGACTGTCCTAAACCCTTGGTCTATAAGGTTGTCACAAAAGTGGGCCAAGTGCTTTACAAACTTGGGTTCCTCTACGAACAGATACTTTATGTAATCTATGGGAATCCATCTCTTTGAAGAGTGGTCAAGTGTATAAACAACATTTGAGAAATTATCTTGCATGTAAAGGATGAGATCTGAGAATTCATCCTTGGCTTGCATATATGTGCTTAGGACATCTAAAGTCCTATCAAACACTAAAAATAGCTCTTTCTCATGATCTTCTGCAAATGGAGTTCGTGAGATGAAGTCATGGAACATAGTTCTAGCTGAATCCATGGCAAATAGCATAGCAGCAGGCAGCTGATGGAGGGAGTAACTTTTCAGGACGGGAGTTTCTATGGCTCTCTAAACGTGAAAGTGAGAATGTGATCTAAAAAGGGCTCTTACCCCTTAATAGATATCAAAACCCTAAAAATTAAAATTATTCATTAAATCCCCAAATTTTTTGAAAAATATTTGCCATGAACTGAAAGGAGAAAACATTAAAAGAAATAACATTTTAATTTAATTGTCCATCATCTTTTGAAGCAATAACTAGGATTTGACAAACAAAAAATTAAATGCTGCACTAGTCAAACACATTGTTAGCAATCTTCAAAGTTGCAAGAGGAATGAAATTGGCACTATGCATGCACTTCTCCATATGGCGACTAATCTTACCACCATTTAAGGTAAAGTAGATGGACTCTGACATGCCGTCCTCCATGACCAATAGGTGTTCTCGCACATCCCTTAGACTCCATTGCGATGTGACATTCACATTCTTGACATCCCCCTCTTCAACATCAATAGACAAACTTACCCCCGTATTGTCTTCATCATTAAAGTCTAGGGGAAGCCACCGGCCATTTGTTTTCTTCCAGTGCTTGTACTGAAAAGATAAATACAACATTTGGCGTGACAAATGGTATCTAATAACCACATTGTCTTTACATGCATGACATTGAAACACGTCACCCTTTTGGTCGCCTGACTCGGTTCCCCAATTCATCCCAAGTAAATCTTCAAGAGCATTTTCATCTACACACTTGCAGGACCACATAAGAGATATGATGATGAGAAGCCAACTATATAATGATGACCACTGATTTCAACAATTAAAGCCTTATATATTTGTGTCTTTTCATCTTCTCTCACTAGGAGAAATACAACATCCATAGACTCTTGTGCCATTTGAATCACTACAAATTTGACATGAAAATGACATCATACATGCATAATAGAAAATGTTACTACCACGATTAAATACTATCTATTAGAGTTTCACAATTCGTGAGGATTTTCAACCTTTGATATTTATGCAAAAAGTTCCTCCATTCATCATATCAATATCACGTTCCATCCTTTTGTTCTATGCATATGTATATTCTGGAAATAAAGAAGCAGGGTTTAGGAGGAGTTTAAGGGTTATAAGGAGGTTCCAAGGTTTAGAAGGAGGTTCCATGTTTAGAAGGAGTTTCCAAGGTTTAGAGAGAGGTTCCAAAGTTTAGAAGAAGGTTCCAGGTTTAGAAGAAGGATCCAAGGTTCAGGGTAGAGTACATGGTGGAGAACTCGTCTCCCTCATAGATCATGGAGGTTAAGGGTTGAGGAACTAAGGGTTTAGGGGGAGTGGAAGAGGAAGAAGGTGTAAGAGCATGGGGGAAAGAAGAGAGAGGAGGGACGAGGAGGAGGAGGAGGAGGAGGGAGAAGGAAGAGGAGGAGGAGGAGGGAGGAGGAGAAGGGAGGAAAAGGGGGGAGGGAGGAGGAGGAGGAGGAGGAGGGAGGAGAAGGAGGAGGAGGGATGAGGAGAAGGGAGGAGGAGGAGGGAGGAGGAGAGGGAGAGGATGGGTTGCAAGGTCAGAGGAGAGCGAAGGAGGAGTTGCAAGGTTAGGACATGCTTTTGGATGTGGAGTGCAAGGAAGCATGGACACTTGAGACAATTACTTGGAATACCAAAGTAGAACTCAACACAATGCCCCAAAGAGTGTGGGCTTCATTCCATGATGGGGTATTTATACAAGTTGGAGAGCTTCTCTCTCTGCATGTAGGAATTGTAAGACATTCTCTCTCTACATGTAGAACTTGCATATAGAAGACAAACGTGGTTGATGACAACCACCACCATCGGGTAATAATTCCCACAAAAGTAAATCATGAGGCCTAATCACCTCTAATCACTTATTACCATGCACTCTAGTACTCTCCTAAGCATGCAATCTTGATGATTGGTAATTTACTGCAATCGTAGTAATCATGCATGCAAGCCCGGTGGGGGTAATTGGAAGTTGAGTAATTGTGGGCCATTGCGATGGCTGGTAATTAACAGCCAGCCCGGTGGGTCTTAGCCACCACCACAGACATGGCTAGGAATCTTAGATGCCACTGTTGGAAAACTGAAAGGAAAGCAAAGAGTGGACACAAACTCAGAATACTTGCATTACTTGGTTGTAGAATGAAGAAGAGTGAGGTCCTTAAGTAGGCACCTCATACATGCTCACTGACATCACTGATGACCTCAGAGCTCCACAATCATCTCCTCAATCTGCTCCTAGATTCTCTCAATCATCCTATGTGGCTCTCCACCACCTAACTATGCTTATGGGCACCTAACTGTGCCTCTAGCACTCACACATAGAAACATAAGGTGTGCCTGAGGCATACACCTTGAGATATCCCAACAATCCCCCCCTCAAGGGAATGCCTCAGGCTATGTCAAGGATACATCTAGTCTCATAGTTTCTCATGCCATCTCATGGTGGTCAAGGATAAATCTATGGCTAGGTTCTCATGCTAGCAAGGGTTCCCATGGGTGTAAGGTAAACAAAAGGGATACAGAAAGACCTTCCAATGGTTATCTCCCCTGCATGTACATGCACACAATGTCTGCAGGAGGTACCATGGAGCAAAACATACACATGGCCTACATCATAAGGTGACCAGAGGTGTTTACAAAACACACAAAACACAATAGTTTATTTCATTCATTTTGGAGGACTATCCAGGCTGAGTACCTTGACATAAAAAAAGAGATCTAGAGCATACATAGAGATGATTAAAATGCATAATCTTCATGGGATGCCTCATCTTGTGGAGGCTCAACTGAAAGTAGATTTGCATTTTCTTTCTTTGCTTTGGCTCTGCAAAACTTCTCATTATGGTTGTTCTTGCCACAGTGCTTGCATGGATTAATTTTGAAGCATTCCTTTGAAAGGTGATTTGTCTTTCCACAGTGATTGCAAGGAGTATACTTGCCCTTCTGGACTTTTATAGCATAAACAGTGTCATTGCCTTTCCTGAGCTCCATATATCTTTCTTCTTCTTGGAGAGCAGAGATAATACCTTCAAGATTAGGATTAGGAAGATTTTTCAAAGTGGTAACTATGTGATCATAATCTTCAGGCATGCTCTTAAGTAACACTGCCATAGCATCATCTGGAGAAATAGGAGAGTTGATAGAAGCTAATTGAGTCATAAGACTCCGCATATAGTTGACATGAGCTACTAAAGTAGTACCACTAGTCATCTTCAATTCAAAGAAAGAGATTTTAAGTGATAGTTTAGAGATGTGAGAGCTAGCACCAAAAATCATGTCAAGCTTCTGCCAAGCTTCCGAAGGAGACTCCAAGTCAGAGATATGGTGAATATAATCATCTCCTAAAGCAAGAGCAATGATACCGTATGCTTTTTCTTCTCTAGCTGGATCCCTTGCCGGTCATGTCGGAGTTGAGGATTCTCCAGCATTGGAGGCTGTAAAAGAAGCGATAGGAGTCGGTTTGACAAGTCCCCATAAGTTCTCCCTCATCAATGCAAATTTCACCTTCATCTGCCATGTGTGGAAGCCCTTTCCATTGAACTTCTCGAGATTAAATAGGGTAGCCATGAGAGGGTCTAACCCAGATATTGGGCAGTGTCTATCTCTCTTACAAGGAAAAAATAACTGAAAGACTTCCAAAATATGAGCACTTGATGTAGCAAAGACTAGTGACCAATATTCAAACAATGATGCTTCTTCTTACATGCTTCATAGAAGTGGATGAAATAAATACTTTCCAATCAAAACCAGGTCTAGTAATTCAAAACAAAACTGAAGCCACACTTGTACTGAAGTTATTGAAAGCTTCAAAAAACCAGAAATGCTAGAGTAGCATTTTATGTAGCATCATCTTCAAAAACTTGTCCAAAACTGTCAAAACTGAAAAGCTGAACTTGGAGGGCTTGTAGCTCACTCTTCAAAGCAAGGAAAAGAGGGCTTTCTAAAGCAAAAGAAAGCTCATATACCAAAGAGGGTCCAGCATAGAGGTTGGACGAAATGGTGCGCACTTTTGCCCGGGAGAGTTGCTACAGGCTGAAACTGAGTTTTGATGATTTCTCCCTCGTTACTAAACCAAATGACCTGAAAAATGGCTCAAAATCTTCGTCTTGAGGCGTCCATCTACTCCTAAGAGGGCTTAGGCAATGGCGGAGCAGGCAGGGAGTATTGAGCAACATAAGAAATTCGCTGTTTGGAGAATGGCAGCCACCACAGACGTTTTTTCTTCAATTGCTTACAGGTGGAAGTTTGCCCATACTAGAGGAGTTTCCAGCTCAGAGGGTTTGGGCAATGGTCGTTTGTAGGTGGAGAACCAAGCTCTCAAAGATTTTGGGAAGAAAGAGGAAAATGGAGAAGAAGAAGATGAAGAAGAAGATGATGATGTGGCAGAAATGGGCTCAAGGGGGATCAAAGGGCTCTAATACCATGTTGGAAAACTGAAAGGAAAGCAAAGAGTGGACACAAACTCAGAATACTTGCATTACTTGGTTGTAGAATGAAGAAGAGTGAGGTCCTTAAGTAGGCACCTCATACATGCTCACTGACATCACTGATGACCTCAGAGCTCCACAATCATCTCCTCAATCTGCTCCTAGATTCTCTCAATCATCCTATGTGGCTCTCCACCACCTAACTATGCTTATGGGCACCTAACTGTGCCTCTAGCACTCACACATAGAAACATAAGGTGTGCCTGAGGCATACACCTTGAGATATCCCAATAGCCACCACCTCTAATCATTCATTACCATGCAAGTCAGTACTACCGCTTTGAACTAATTAAAATTCAGGCCAACCTCTTGTATAAGTCGACAGAGTCAAGCAAGCAGTGTGTAATCCGAGTGTCTAAAGAGGTCTACCATTGTTCAGTAGATTGGGGCCTAAAGACATGGGAGATGCTTGCTATAGAGAGGCTAATAAGATAGTTGGGAGTTTGGAATTATAGAGTCAAATTGATGTATGGGTGTGTGCCTAAGGGCTAGGAGTCCTATGCTAGGAGTGTGTGAGAGTAGGTATGCTAGAGTGGGTAAGGATTCTAGTAGGTGTGATTTGAGTGAAGCAAGGAGTGTGGCTTGAAGGGGTCACTCATCATATGTAACCCTATCACATGAGTTCAACATAAGGTTATTTTTAATTCCTAAATTTTACAAAAAATTAATTTACATAAGGGAATATTTAATTTAGTTTTGGAAAAAAAATACAAATTTGTATAGAAAAAGGGTACATTTTATTAAGAAAAAATTTACTGATAAGGGATTTTACAAATATGCCTTGAACGCACGTGATATAGAGGGCTTATACGTAGTGACCCCCCCCAAGGAGTGTGGTGAGTGATTGAGAGAATGTAGGGATTGATTGAGAGATTTGAGGAGTTTGGTGCTTTGTAATTTCTTGCCTATATAAGAGGCTCATATCATGAATAAAGATCTACTTGCCATTGTTTCTATCTCATCTACTCTCTCTCTAAATCATGGATCTCCACCTCCATCCTCCTTGATCTCTCTGTTACTCTCTCTCTCACATCCTGGTACCTTCATGTGGTATTAGAGCTAGCTTACAAGCCTCCATGAGCCTAGTTTAGAATTCAAAGCACCACAAGAGAGACATAGGGTAGCAAACACTCAATCTATTGCAATGTATATGTTCAACAATACATGATAGGCTTGTTATATAGAGAGAGCCCTTAGAATAGTCAACACTCGTGGGATCCTATGATCCACATCTCTCCTTGTGGATGTCCTCGATCCACATCTTCACATCATGTAGTCCACATCCTAGGGTGGCTCCTTTAATACATCCCTATAGGATTTTCTTAGTTGTGATAGTAATGCCATGGCCCTCAATGCCTATTCTAGAAGGACACAGAGGCAAGCTAGGACCATGACCATGGAAGGGGTGTCTTCTTAGTAGGCGGTTTCTTTAGTGCACACTCCCTTTCTTTTAGCTATCGTGCTTTCTCTTCTTTCTTTTGTAGGTTTTCTTGCTCAACTTTTGACATGGCCTCCTCCTTTGCTTGTGATTCCTGGAGCTGGTGGCTCGTCTGGCCTTTTGCCTTCTTCTTAAGAGATGGTGCGGGATTTGTAAGAGCTGGTCTTACAGAAGGTAGCTAAAAAACACGAACTATCCTTGGAGGCATCGCAATAATTATTAATGGGCATTGACTCTATGGACAAATGTGATATGATCAACATGAACATCATGGGGTTTTTGATCTTATACTGGGAATGGATGCACACTCTCAAGAGCAAGCAGTGATCTGTACCCCATGCTCTATCACATTTGCAATCGTATATGCATCCCTGATGCAAAGCTTCTTCATGGGGTGGGAGGTTGAGTGTCAAGCATAATGCTTAGGCTCAGGATTTGGTAGCAATTCTTATGGATCCATCTAAGAGGGGAGGGAAAATAAAATGGTGCGGGAGCTGGAGGGAGTGTTAGAAGGCAACAAGAAAGAGGAGGCCTCGTGACATGGAATCTCACTTTCAAAAACAAAGACTAATTTTCCACTGGAGAAAAGGTTGTCTACCCCCACGGAGCATGTGGAGTCATCTAACATATGTTGGGAAAGTGGAAGCTGTGGAAAATCTACAAAATTTTTGGAAGCAATTTGGTACAACTGCTAATGATGTCGCAACCACTAGTGAGGGGTGGAATGGCTTCTTATATAGAAAATATGATAACGTAGTGCATTGGAGTTACACTTAATGGAGCGGATAGCATTATATCACAGAGGGTAAATGTAATATCACAACAGGTCAATGTAATATCGTAGTAGGTTTAGAGTCATTCCATTGACCGTGTAGCTTCATCATCGATGTAGCTGCATTAACCAATCGTGGTGTTAGATGTCACTACATTAGCCTTATTATAGTGTGGTTGGCATTATATTGCAATAAGTTTTGAGTCGCTTCATTGCTCGTAAAGCAGTGACTTGGATATTGGTGCGTTAGTAGAGTCATAGCATTAGCTTTAAGGTAGTGAGTTGAATTTTCTAGCCTATTTATGGTTTTGATTACAATGTTGACCATCCTAGATTTCACCTATGGATTTTGAGTGCATGGGGAAGGATTCTTAACACTATGATTGACTTCCATGGCTAGAATAGCCTACCTGACCTTGAGTGTGGTTGGGATTGATCTAAGGACCCTGAAAGTTGAATTGTGCATAATCCTAAACCCTTATCACCTAAGTTGACTCATGAGGTGTTGATTCTCTTCTTATGGGCTTGCCATGCTTGAGTTGACCTATGACTAGAGCAATTGCTATTTTCACATAAAACTTGAGACTCTGTTGTGGCGACACCCTATTTTCACCTATCCCTTGAACCTTTTATTTTCACCTAGACCCAAAAGTTGATAAATGAAATTAGAATAGCGGGTTCTTTGGATACCTTGTCTCCTTCCAAGCCACGTATGCATTGAGAGTGCTTGTAAGTAGGGCTGATAGTGGTACCTTGGAGCTACAAATGAATGGTGCTATCAACTTGACAATGTTTCCTTCCACGGTCCTAGCATGAGCATACACTGGAAGTAGTGTGGCCTTGAGGTCTTGGTAGCTTAGCGGCTCAGCTTGATCTTATGGGACCCTTATATGTGGATTTACATCTTTAAATCTGGTACCTTTTGAATAGGAGTAGTGGTAAGTTATTGTGGCACTATTCTATTTTTAAGAGCAGGTTCCTGTGGTACTACTGAGTTTGATGTTGTAATGGAACCTATAGTGGAGGAAAAGCTTAAGGGTTTGCACTTGTTGGGACCCATTGGGCATCACCAATTCCTTTAACTTCTGCCTTGCCTTATGATGCATCGAGTTCTTGTCCATCTACCCCCTTTTTAGGAGTAGGATCTTATGGTATTTCGTGGCTGTTAACAACATTCTTTCTTGTGGCATAAGCATTTGAGGGCATTGTGATGTCATCTATGTTCTTGCTCGGGTGGTCCTTTCCTTTGATGGGCGAGCAATAGTTTCTCATGGGGCTACCTTCATCTTAGAGGCAAGTTCTTATGGGTCTATTGCTACCGTTTCAATTGATAAGCTTAGAGTTTGCCTTGTGTCTTTGGGGTGGTTGATGGAAGGCAGAGTAGCCGTGTGGTGGGTCTTGGGTACCCAAATATATGCATTACCTTCGTAGTAGCCCTAAGCTATTAGTAAGCACTTAGGGATCCACCTTGGGTGACTTCTTTGTTTCTTGGGCTTCGCCAGACATCTTCTTTTTTTAGGTTTCCTTTGTTTGTGACCTTGAACCAGATTTGGCATGGGAAATAAGGGCAGAAGTGAAGCCATGAGTTGAGTCTCTCTCCCTGTATTTTGGATAGCATTGGCTTGGAGAGTACCCTTGGAAAGCAACCGGTGTCCTTTATCATATTGGGTGTGCTAGTGACTCGAAGAGGCAGAGGCTAGGACTATTGATGTTCTAGATACAATAGCCAGTGGTGGCTTTGCCTTTCCTTTGGGAGCCTTAATGGTGATGTCCTTGAAGGATGGAAGCACCATCTTGGTATAACCCTTCCCATTTAAAGTAATGGCTGTGGCGAGGGTGTTGAGATATCGAGCTCCACTCGCGATATGCCAGGGTGACCGTTGTGCATTTATGTCACTGACTTGTTAGCTACAGATGCGGTTGGTACACCGCTCACGAATAATAGCTGGATGACAGCTATCCTTATCTACACTAGTTCGTGGGGCTCAGTTAGTATGCCACCTTAGTTAGTTGAGTTTGGTTTGAGACCCACATATAGGGTTCTTCTATTTCTTTGTACTAGAGTTCTTTTGGCTTTCACAACTAAGAAGAGGAAAACTGTTTTCAGCCTCCACCTTTGTGTGTACTCCCCCATTGTGCTTGTGAGAAAGCCTCAAGTGAGACTCCTTCCCTCTCTCCCACTATCTTCACATGGTATCAGAGCCTTGTTCGTGGTAAGGAGCTCAAGAAAGCAAACCAAGTTCGCAGTGTCCTGGTAAGAGGACCAGTGTTGCTTTCCTTTTTTGAGTTTGGGAGCAAATCTCTGCAGGTAGCACAGCCGGAAGTGCAAGAGTGCACTGTCTCAGATTGAGATGCCCTTTGCGGTGTGGCGAGAGGGCATTATATGCTGCGAGTGTGGGCAAAGCCCTCGGTGACTTTATTTTTCTGATTTGAGGTCATTTCGGGGCCCGTTTTGGAGCCGGAAGTTCTCCGCAAGCACTCAGAAAAAGGCCTTGTTTTTGCTGTGCGACCACTGTTCTGTAGGTCGGTGAAAAGTTGCCGCAGAAATTGCATCGTATGCCTGTGCGCAGAGACATTGGGAGTTGCAGATTCATGCTTATTGCCTGTTGATGCAAAATCGTCACTAGGAAGTGACTGTGTGGTGAAATACCACTTTCGTCAGTTTTGCAGATCTGCCCATGTGAGGCAAAAGCTGTGTTTTTTGCAGTGACAGAATATTTTGCAGTGTTCTGTAATGGCATCTGATTCTCTTTCACAGATTGTCACTGAAAAGCTTGACAAGAACAACTTCCACGCATGGAAGTTTAGAATGATGAATTCCTTGATGGGAAAAGGCTATTGGGAGTTCATTACAGGAAATGAAGAAGAACCTGTTCTTCCTAATGTTCCCAATCAACAGGAAATGTAGGCATTCAAAGGATGGCATGAGAGAGCCAGGAAAGTTATGTACTGGCTGTCTATCAGTATTTCGAACTCCATGATTGTGCATATTCAGGATGCAAGTACGCCAAAGGAGGCATGGGATACTTTGGCAAAAATGTACAGCACAAATACGCAAGCCCGGAAAATGCAGCTCAAGCAGCACAATGTGCAGAGAGAAAATATGAGCATCAATGACTACCACATGAAGGTGAAGAAAATTGCGGATGCACTTGCTTCCATTGGGTCGCCAGTGGATGATGACGATTTAGTTTCTGTGACCTTGAATGGTCTAGGAAAGGATTATGCACAGTTCTGGACATCCATTGCCGTCCGTGAAAAATTTCCTGATTTTGAGGAGCTGATTGCTCTTCTAATTTCTGAAGAGCAAAGAAATGGTGGTGCATCTTCTTCAGGAGGAACCTCAAAAGAAACTGTCTTCTACTCAAATGCTGGAAGGGGTAGAGGTAGAGGTAGAGGAGGCCGATCTGGAGGCCGTGGTAGAAATCAAATTATGCAGCAAACGCAAGAAAACCAGTCCTATGCAGGAGGACGTGGTAACTCTAGAGGCAAGGGGAGCCAAAGAGGCCATGGTGGATGGCAGAGAGGCCAAAATGCAAACAGCAATGTTGAATGCTACTATTGTGGCAAAATGGGTCATATGGCTAAGGACTGCTATAAAAAGCAGAATGACATTATGAATGGAAAATTGCAGCAAGGCAATTATGCATCTTCTAGTAGGCAGGGTGATGACAGAAATGAGCATCTATTTATGGTGCAGCATATGACCAATTCTGTGACAAGTGCAGAAGAACGAAATGATGTGTGGTACGTTGACTCAGGTGCGTCAAACGACATGACAGGTCATGCAGAATGGATGCAAGATGCAAGGAAAATGGAAAAACCAGGATTTGTGGAGACTGGTGATGATACTGCACATCCTATTGTGCCAATTGGCAAAATTCCTTTGTCTATGCAGGATGGGAAAAAGAAATACTTGTGTGATGTATTTCATGTCCCGAATATCACCAAGAACCTGGTTTTTGTTGGTCAGATGGTTGAGCAGGGCTTGCAGGTCAGATTTAATCCTCATGGATGCTTTGTTGAGGATATGAAAAATAATGGTCGCTTGATAGTAAAAGGAAAGAAGAAGGGCAGGATGTTTACGTTGGATGCGGACATGCCTGAATTGAGTGCAGCAATGTTTGCACATGGGACCGGTGTAGTTGTAGATATTGATATGTGGCACAAACGCTTGGTCATGTTAATATACAGCGACTTAAATCAATGCAAGCCCAAAATATTGTTGCAGGATTGCCTAAATTCAAGGTTGCAGAAATGCATAAGGTGTGTGAAGCCTGTCAATTTGGACAAAAGGCAAGGAAACCTTTTCCTAGGCATGTTCAAGAGAGTAAAAAGCCATTGGAATTAATCCACTCTGATGTGTGGACTACTAAAGCTGCATCTATTGGTGGCTGTCACTATTTTGTCACATTTATTGATGACTTCAGCAGAAAACTTTGGGTGTATTTTATGAAAAAGAAAAGTGAAGTGTTTGGGCACTTCAAAGCTTTCAAAGCTATGGTTGAAAAAGAAACAGGCCTGCAAATAAAATGCCTAAGGTCAGATGGAGGCGGAGAGTACCTCTCAAATGAGTTTGCAAGGTTTTTGCAGGAGCATGGGGTATAAAGCAACAATATTCATGCAGTCATACCCCACAGCAAAATGGAATTGCAAAAAGGAAAAACAGGCATATTGGAGAGGTATCTCGGGCTATGCTAAATGAAAAAGATCTACCAGATTATTATTGGGCTGAAGCATTGCTACAGCAGTTTATATAATGAACAGGACTCCCACTGCAGCAATACATGGCATGACGCCAGAGGAGATGTATACTGGTAGGAAACCAGATATTTCTCATTTGAAAATTTTTTGTTGCATTGCCTATGTCCATGTGCCAGATGAGTTGAGGTCCAAGTTGGATCCAAAAGCTGAGAAGTGCGTCTTTATTGGTTATTCTCTGCAGCAGAAAGGGTATAGATGCTATAAGCCTTCTACTCGTAAGTTTACAGTGAGCAGAGATGTTGTTTTTGATGAGATGAGCAGCTGGTATAAACTAGTAAATGTGATGATTGATGTAGATGCACAAAATGGTAATGCTGCACAGAATTCACAGCAGCAATCACAAAATATTAGTGGACCTGGAGTGTCCTCTAGCAGTGGTTCACATACTTCACCATGGACAGGCAGATTGAGATCAGGAGAATCTCCTCAAATCAATGCAGAGAGTGGTATGCAGGTATCACGAAAAGGAAAAGAGAAGGTAGATCAGCCCATGTTTGATGTGAATGCAGGTCACTCTTGTGTGGATGGTGAATCCAGTGGCTCAGAACAGAGCATTGATGATGAGTTGGGTATTCCTTCTGTTGTTACACCTGGAGTAAGGAAGACCAGGGATGTTTTGAGAGCACCTGGAAGTGAGCCTATTTTGCGCAGGTCTACCAGGGTTAGGTATCCTGTGGATAGGCTGAAATATGATGGATTTACAGCCATTCACTATGCCTATATGGTCAAAGTGATACAGGAACCAGAACCCACTTCTTTTGAGCAAGCCATGGAAAATGAAAAATGGGAGAAAGCCATGGATGAAGAAATGGATGCCTTGGATGCTAATGCTACATGGGAATTGGTGCCTTTGCCTAAAGACAAGAATGCAATTGGCTGTAAGTGGGTTTATAAGATCAAGCACAATGCAGATGGTTCTGTGAATAGATACAAGGCAAGATTAGTTGTCAAAGGGTATGCACAGACATATGGCATTGATTATGAAGAAACTTTCAGTCCGGTTGCAAGGATGGCAACCGTAAGAGCAGCCATTGCTATGGCTGCATCAAAGGGATGGTCTTTACATCAGATGGATGTAAAGAATGCCTTCTTGCATATGGTGATTTGCAAGAAGAGGTCTTTATGGAGCAGCCAGCAGGTTATGTTCATGCTACTCATCCTGAGTTTGTTTGCAGGTTGAAGAAAGCCTTGTATGGCTTGAAGCAAGCACCTAGAGCATGGTCTGACAAGATAGGACAGTATCTTGTCACTATTGGCTTTTAGATTTCCAAGGGAGATTTCTCACTCTATGTGAGAAAAACAGAGAAAGGGATTATGCTGCTGGTCATTTATGTTGATGATTTGATCATCACAGGTGATAGTGATGAAGATATCCTTCATGTGAAAATGCTATTGAGGCAGAAGTTTGAGATGAAGGATTTGGGAGAACTGCGTTATTTCTTGGGCATTGAGGTGATTAGATCACCAAGTGGGATACAGCTCTTGCAGAGGCAGTATGGACTGGACATGCTGTCCAAATATGGGATGACAGGCTATAAGCCTATTTCAGTTCCTTTGGAGCAGAATGTGAAGCTGAGCGCAGATGTAGGTGAGTTTCTGGAAGACCCTACTATGTACAGACGCATAGTAGGAAGTTTGGTTTACATGACTATTACCAGGCCAGATTTGAGCTATGCTATTGGGTTGGTAAGTCAGTTTATGTAGGCTCCAAGGAAACCGCATTTGGATGCGGCTAGATGCATACTCAGGTATGTGAAGTCCACATTGCAGTATGGACTATTTTATGAGGCTGGGGTTCAGATACAGTTGCATGGATACACTGATGCTAATTGGGCTGGTAGTATTTCTGATAGACGATCTACCAGTGGATATGTGTTCTCTTTTGGGAGTGCTGCAGTCACTTGGAGCAGCAAGAAACAGCCTACAGTTGCCTTGTCGAGCACAGAGGCTGAGTACAGGGGTGCAGCAATGGTTGCATGTGAGGTAGCTTGGTTGCACAAGCTACTCTATGATATGCATTAGTCTACAGATGGGCCAGTTGTCATGTATTGTGACAACATGAGCAGTATACACTTGGCAAAGAACCCAGTCTTTCATGCTAGAACAAAGCACATTGAGGTGCATTATCACTATGTGCGAGAGAAAGTGTTACTAGGTCTTATTGATCTAGTTTATGTCAGCACAGAGGATCAAGTAGCTGACATCTTCACAAAAGCATTGGGTGCAGAGAAGCTGCGCAAGTTCAGAGACCTGCTTGGTGTGCAAGAATTGGGATTGAGCTCGAGGGGGAGTGTTGAGATATCAAGCTCCACTCGCGATATGCCAGGGTGACCGTTGTGCATTTATGTCATTGACTTGTTAGCTACAGATGCGGTTGGTACACCACCCACGAATAATAGCTGGATGACAGCTATCCTTATCTACACTAGTTCGTGGCTCAGTTTGTATGCCACCTTAGTTAGTTGAGTTTGGTTTGAGACCCACATATAGGGTTCTTCTATTTCTTTGTACTAGAGTTCTTTTGGCTTTCACAACTAAGAAGAGGAAAACTGTTTTCAGTCTCCACCTTTGTGTGTACTCCCCCATTGTGCTTGTGAGAAAGCCTCAAGTGAGACTCCTTCCCTCTCTCCCACTATCTTCACAGAGGGCGGATGGTGAAGCCTCAACTTTGCTAGGCGAGTTCCTAGTGTTTTTACAGATCTGGGTAGGTGTTGAGTTAGCCTTGTATTCTAGGAAGAACTTTGACTCCATGACTCTTGAAGAAAGTGGAGTCACAGATATGTGACCATCGCTTGTTAGAGGAGTTGTTTGTTCATGCCAGTCAATCTAACAATTGACAAAACAATGCCATGTCTTGCCAAGTATTACCTATTCATCAATAACACCTACAGGCATCACATAGAGGTGGCTTGCTACACTATGATTATTCACTAAGACTTGCACCTCCATATATCCAATCGTCGGCATGCCTTGACCAGTTACAGCTTATACAAGTACAAGGGTGGGTTCAAGGGTTACCTCTAATATTGATTGGTCACATACTTCCTAGGAGATTAGGTTATGTCTTGCCCCACGGTCCATGAAAGCTCCAATAGAGTGAATCGTTCCCCTAAAATCTTGCAAATTCATGGGAAACCTAGCAGGGGAAATGGTTAGGTCTTCAAGGGGGTCCGCGATGCTTTCAAGGCTGCCTTACAAATTGTTATTAGCCCTAGTTGTTTCATTTTAGCTTGTTAGGCTTGCTGCAGCCTCTTCTACGGCTTGCCTCTTCATGTGGACAACTACTTTTTTAAATTATTTTTCTTGATGGGTGGAGTGTAAGGTTTGGAGGGTCAAGGGGCCATAATAGCATTTAAGTTTTCTCTCATTAATGAAACCATCCATTTCAGTTCCATTTGAGGGTTGCAATGTGGCATGACCCTTGCGACATGATCTCCATAACCCAATACGAACCCATTCCATGACATTTAGGTTTTTTCTTAGTGTTCATTATGGGTCCTTATTCTTTAGGTTGTGGTCAAACCATCCATTTTGGCGAAGATTCCAACTTTAATGCCCTATGCCTTGTTTCATTAAGCTTCTCGAGCTCAATCAGCCTCTCAAGGATGGCAGGCTTTGGATATTCTATCTCTAACCTCCAACCTTAGGCTTGGCAGTATGAGCTCCATGGGCATCACTACCTCTATCCCAAATGCAATGCTAAAGGGTGTGCAATTCATCGCAACTTTTAATGAAGTACTATATGCTTATAACACGAAGGTGAGTTTGTGTTCCTTGTGTTCCCACTCACTTTGGCTAGTCTCCGTTGTGGAGGTCATTGTGAGGAACAAAGTTTTATTAGAGCTTTTGGATTGGCTATTCACTTTGGGGAAATATGGGGTGGATTTCCTATGGAAAATAAGGAAGTCACTCATTAGGATGTGAATCGTTTCATTAGATGAATCGAGTCCCTCAGTCGGTCACAATTGGCCAAAGTGTGATATGACATCCTCATAAAGGAATTCAGCCATATCTCATGCATAAGCCTTCCTAGTTGACTTGGCCTCTACCCACTTGGTGAAGTGGTTGATCGCAAGGACAATGTATCGGGCCTGTGTCCCTTTTGCTGATGGACTGATAGGTCTTATGAAACCGATGCCCCATTTTTCAAAAGGTTGGTTTGTAAGAACTCTTGTAAGAGGCATATAGTATTTCTTATGGGGTATGGAATTTCTTTGGCAATGGTTACTGTGCTTGGCTAATTCGTTTGCATCTGCTAAGAGAGTGGGCCACCATAGTCCTCGACTTGTAGCACCTTATGGGCCACCATAGTCTTGCGAAGTGTCCTCTTGCAATGCTCAAGTGGGATTCTTCCACTACCTCAACAACATCCTCACAGATGTAGTGGCTCATTATGCCATCCTTACCCATTTGATATAATTGGCTGGCTATTAGTTCATAAGGTGCTATGACCTTGATCAATTTTGGGGCACTATCTTTGTTAAGGCCCCTGTCCTGTGGAAACCCATTGACCAAAAAATGACCAACCTCCTGAGCCCATTTGGGTATTAGGTCTACAAGGAATAGCAAGGCATTTAGAATATCATCATTAACCCTAATCACGGGCTCTCCATTGGGAATCCAAGACATGTGGGACCCGCCATAAAGTTTATACATCCCTTATGGACTACCATGATGAAAAATCCTAGTAGGAGAAGTATCCATTACATGATGTGTCCAGTGATGCAGGGCTTGTTTACAAGATAAAGAAGCGCTTGATAGTCCACAAAGAATACAAATTCATGTGTCAGTAGGCAATGGTAGAATTTCTTAATGGCATAGACCATTGTGAGGCCTTCCCTCTTAGATTCATATAGTTCATTTCTACATGATTTAATTGGCAACTTGAAAAGTATATAGGATATTCCATGTCATATTGTGCCAACACACACCCTATTGCAAACTTGGCAACATTGATATGTACATGGAATATTAAATTCCAGTTTGGTGCTCACAAGATAGGGGCGGAAGCTAGGACAACTTTAAGAGTTTCATAGGAGGTTTGGTAGGCCTCCGTCTAGTTGAATACAATCAACAACTTGTATAAGGCACACACAATCTCGGCATAGCTATAGATAAACATTATATAATAGGTCATATGCCCAATGAATCAGTACATACCCTTCGCATTTGTAGAAGGTGGTAGATCCAAGATGAGCTTAGTCTTGCTGTAATCCATGGAAATTCCATTTTTAGATACAACATGGCAAGAGATTACCCCGTGGTTAACCAGAATTGTTGGCACTTAAGGGGATCGAGGAAAATCCTATAGACAACACACCTCTCAAAGACTAGTCTAAGGTATAATAGTCCTTGAAGTCTATGATCATCAACCTTTGGAATGTGGCAGGAGCATTAGTGAGACCAAATATCATTGCTTTGGAAGCATAGACTCAAAATTCAATAGTGGCGAATGCTGTCTTATGAACCCAATGAATCCATACATAAAGCTATAGGCTTATTTTCCTATGACTCTCTTTAACACATCCTTTGTGAGGTGTAGCAGATAGTGCTTAGCATTGACCTTTTTTAGATCAGTGCATACTCTAATTTTGACATTCTTTTTCAGCACAATGATGATGGAAGATACCCACTCCATATGTTTGATCTTGTAGATGAGTTTGCAATAATGCGATTTTTTATTTCCTCCCTCACAATCATCGCGTATTTGGGATTCATGGGATAGGGCCTTTGCCTAATTGATTTGATGTCATCCATTATTGGGATGGTATGTTGAACAACCTCTAGAGGCACACCCTTCATATCTGTATAATTCCAAGCAAAGTAGTTGTCATATTCCCACAAGAGGGGGCAATCAAAGCCTCTTATTGCCCGATTGTGAGTTCATCAGCTATATATACCGGTTAAGGGTATTCATCCTTAGATGCAAGGTCTACTTCGTTACACTGAACTAGACCATCATAATTGTATTGGTTGACTCCTCCACAGGTCTCTTAGCTTTCTCAAGAAGTGCCTTGTGGTCTTGGACCGAGCTTGGATCGTGCACGATTTAAAGTGCTTGGGGACATGGTTTAGATCAATCTCTTCTTCTTTGTCCTCCAAGCCTTTAGGTTAGGGCTGCTTCTCTTTAGGGAAAGTCTTCATGTTTTTTGCCCTTGTACTTAAATGGGGGTTTAGCTTCTGAGGGGGATTTGGCCTTTGTCGGAGGGGCTTCCCCTTCCTTTAAAGACCCTAATGGGGCCTTTATCCTATCTAACTTGGCTCCCTAGTTGGAGGATAACTCATATTGTGCCATGATAGCACTGACATACCTTAGCCAATGGAGGTCAGTCTTGACCTTCCTTTTCACCTTCCTTGTTTGAGTGCCCTTAGTATGTTAATCATATTTAGCAGGACTATAGCCCTTGGCACCTGAGAGTCATAAGTAACCATTTGTGTTCCTGCTCATCCCGATCCTCTTGTGCATCCTTCTCGTTACAGGCTTGGATGATGAACCATACATGGTATGTGAGCCCAAAAGTCTCAATCTTAATGTCCTTCAGCACTCCTACCATTTGATTTGTTGCTCCATCAGCTAGCTTGACTACCAGAATGGTGTACTCTCCATCTTGGGTCATCCCCACTTAGCCCAGCACTGTTGGGCGACTATGCTTACTCCTACGCCTTCATCTAGAATTGTTGTGGCACCCTTGTTTTGGTACGTGCTCAGGAGTACAACATTAGTGTCATCACTTTCAAAGTACTGGCCTAACTTATTGACCAGTATCTTGAGAAGATTTGGCTCCTATATGGGGGCTTATAATACCTCGGTGCACACCTCCACAAGGGTGACCATTTGTCCATTCATCTTGTTATAGAGGTCTCTCTAAAGGATAGGGTTTCCTCCGAGTAGGGTAGCAATAGGCATGTTCACCACTGTGGACAGGAAAGCGGCTAAGTTGGCCACATCTCAAGGTTAGGTAATTGGCTCTCAGCCTATTGATTGTGGCTCTTCAAAGCCATAGATGGACATATGGTCCTCTTCTATAGCCTGATGCCATGTGGGGTCCTCCTCAAACATTTTCTGCCTTAAGAGGGAATGTCCCACCAATGAGCCGCTTTAGGGACTCTATTAGGGGCTAAGCATTTTAGATGGATCATATCCATGCCCTTGTTGGTCTTGAGCCACTACTCAAATCTCTATTGATAGTCTCAAACCACTTGTTGTGCCTTAGCAAAGTAGAATTTTTTGATAACAGGGTTGAGGTATTCACCTTGCCCTTTAGGAGCTGGAAGTTTTTTTGTAGTTAGGCACCTCCCTTGTATTGTACCTGCCCTTAGGCAATGGGTTGGTTGGATTTTGAACTAATAGGGTGTATCTCAAAGATGATGAAGTGGACACGGTAGCCATGTCCTCATCAGACTCGCTTTGAATAATTACTCTATCATATCCACTTCCTTCTTTTTACCACACCCGTATGGTTTGTGTCCTTGGGTTGGGCTGTACCATTTATCCTTCTTGGCTTGCTTATGCAATTCCTTGCTTAGAGATCTGAACTAGACCCTAGTTATAACATTTGTGGACACCAAAGAAACTTGTCCCCTCTCCATACTCAGCAACTAAATGTTGGTCTTAAGATTAGTGCCCGTTATAGGGGTGCCTCACAATGGACAATCCTTGTAAAGTTGGTCCACCCAACAATGGAGTGCCGGTATTAGTGGCTGTTGTTGTGGCTAGGGGTCGATCATCCTTGTAATAGCAGTCCCTTTGGAAGTGAGGTCCTTGGCATTTAAAGCAAGCCACTAGTTGATTACTAGCCTTCTTCTTAGGAGATGGTGCGGGATTTGTAAGTGCTGGTCTTGAAAATATTAGAGCTTAAGGAAGTGAGTTGTCCTTTGAGGCGTCGCCATAATTATCAATGGGCATTGGGCCTATGGACAAATGTGATATGATCAACATGAACATCATGAGGTTTTCGATCTTATATTGGGAATGTACACACACTCTCAAGAGCAAGCAAGTGATCTGTACCCCATGCTCCATGAAATTTGCAATCGTATTTGCATCCGCGATGCACTGCTTCTTCATGGGGTGGGATGATGAGTGTCAAGCATACTACTTAGGCTCAAGATTTGGTAGCAATTCTCATGGCTCCATCTAAGATGGGAGGGAATATAAAGTGGTGCAAGAGCTGGAGGGAGTGTTAGAGGGCAAGAAGAAAGAGGAGGCTTCATGACATGGAATCTCACTTTCAAAACCAAAGACCAATTTTTCACTAGAGAAGAGGTTTTCTACCCCCATTGAGTGTGTGAAGTCATCTAACATATGTTAGGAAAGTAGGGAGGCAAGTGGAAGCTGTGGAAAATCTACAAAAAATTTGGAAGCAATTCGGTGCAACTACTAATGATGCAGCAACCACTTAGGGGTGGAATGCCTCCTTATATAGAAAATATGATAACGTAGTGGGTTGACACTATGCTTAATGTAGCGGATAGCATTATATCATAGAGGGTCAATGTTATATCATAGTGGGTTAGTGTTATATCACAGTAGGTTTAGAGTCATTGCATTAACCGTATAGCTTCATCATTGATGTAGCTGCATTAACCAATAATGGTGCTAGGAGTCACTTATTGCAGTGTGGTTGGCATTATATCGCAATAGGTTTTGAGTCACTGCATTCCCAGTAAAGCAGTGACTTGGATGTTGGTGCGTTTGTAGAGTCACTGCATTAGCCTTAAGGTAGTGAGTTGAATTGTGTAGCGTATTTAGTGCATTGACTGGAATGTTGACCATCCTAGATTTCACCTACGAACTTGTGAGTGCATGGGGAAGGCTTCTTAACACTGTGATTAACTTCCATGGCTAGAATAGCCTACCTGACATTGAGTGTGGTGGGGATGATCTAGGGACCCTAAAACTTGAGCTGTGCATAATCCTGAACCCTAGTCACCTAAGTTGACTCATGAGGTGTTGATTCTCTGGCTTGCCATTCTTGCGTTGACCTATGACCAGCGAGAGTGATTGCTATTTTCACATAAAACCTGAGACTCTATTACGATGACACCCTATTTTCACCTATCCCTTGAACCTTTTATTTTGACCTAGACCCAAAAGTTGATAAATGAAATTAGAATATCGGGTGCTTGGGATACCTTGTCTCCTTCCAAGCCATGTATGTGTTGAGATTGCTTGTAAGTAGGGCTGATAGTGGTGCCTTGGAGTTGCAAATGAATTGTGCCATCAGCTTGACAATGTTTCCTTCTGTGGTCCCAACATCATCCACTAGAAGTAGTGTGGCCTTGAGTCTTGGTAGCTTAGCGGCTCAACTTGATCTTATGAGACCCTTATATGTGAATTTCCATCTTTAAAGCTGGTACCTTTTGAGTAGGAGCACCGGTATGTCCTTGTGGCACTATTCCCTTTTTAAGAGCAACTTCTTGTAGTACTACTGAGCTTGATGTTGTAGTGGAATCTGTGTAGTAGAGGCAAAACTTAAGGGTTTGCACTTGGGACCCATCAAGGATCACCAATCCCTTTAACTTCTGACTTGCCTCATGATGCATCAAGTTCTTGTGCATCTATCCCCTTTTTAGGAGTAGGTTCTTGTGGGATTTCTATGGATGTTGATGACATTCTTCCTTGTGACATAAGGATTTGAGGGCATAGTGATGTCATCTATGTTCTTGCTCGGGTGGTCCTTTCCTTTGATGGGCGAGCAATAGTTTCTTGTGGGGCTACCTTCATCTTAGAGGCAAGTTCTTATGGGTCTATTGCTACTGTGCCAATTGATGAGCTTAGAGTTTGCCTTGTGTTTTTGGGGTGGTCGATGAAAGGTGGAGTAGCTGTGTGAGTGGTCTTGGGTACCCAAATATATGCATTACTTTTGGGGTGGTCAATGGAAGGGAAGGTGGAGTAGCCGTGTGGTGGGTCCTGGGTACCCAAATATATGCATTACCTTTGTAGTAGCCCTGAGCTATTAGAACCGCTTATGGATCCACATTGGGTGACTTCTTTGCTTCTTGGGCTTCGTCGGACATCTTCTTTGTTGAGGTTTCCTTTGTTTGGGAGCTTGAACTAGATTTGGCATGGGAAATAAGGGCAGAAGTGAAGTCATGCATTGAGTCTCTCTCTCTCTGTGTATTTAGGATAGCATTGGCTTGGAGAGTATGGTGTCCTTTTTCCTATTGGGTATGTTGGTGACTCGAAGAGGGAGAGGCTAGGACTATTGATGTTGTGGATACAATAGCCAGTGGTGTCTTTGTATTTCCTCTAGGAGCCCTACTGGTGACGTCCTTGAAGGATGGAAGCACCGGCTTGGTATAACCCTTCCCATTTAAAGTATGGCTATGGCAAGGGCAGATGGTGAAGCCTTAACTTTGATGGGCGATTTCCTAGTCTCTTTATAGATTAGGGTGGAGCCTTGTATGCTAGGAAATTTTGGTATAACCCAAGGGCAGATGTGAAGACTTAACTTTGCTAGGTGAGTTCCTACCCTTTTTATCGATGTGGATGGGTGTTAAGTTTGCCTTGTCTACTAGGAAGATGCAAGTTAATAATGCCGCCTTGAATTAGTCAAAATTCAGGCCAACCACCACAATGGCTCTCACGTTGACAGTAGTCGGGCTACAACCACCATGGTGGCTCTCACCTTGATAGTGTAGTTGGGCTACAAACCACTATTCCATTTCCTTCACTGCTTCATCTTCTATCCCTCTTGATCATTTCTTTCCCCGTTGCAATCGGACTGCAAACTCAAGCCTCCACTATACCATTTCCTTCACTATTTCATGTTCTATCCCTCTCAACCATTTCTATCTCACTTGCACTCTTCCTATAACTTCTATCCCCTCTCGTAATGGATCCTGCACATTCCAAAAGCTCCTCTCACAATATTTCCTCCCCCTTTGCACCATAGTGCAAGAGCCCCTCCTCCCTTGATCTTGACATCATGACATATGGGAGCTCCTCTCTTGCTCTTCAAAAGCCCAATTTGGATGCTCTCCAAAACTTCACCAGGTTGGTACACAAGGTGAACGTTGTTAAAGATAGTGTAAATCACACTATCCACATAGGGCATAGGGGCAAACCCTAACCCTAACCCTAACCCTAATAGGTTCACATCTATATCTTCATGTTTCATTGTCAACACACTCAGTGTACAGGTAGCTATATTTTATGCACTCCTCTCTCTCTCTCCCTCTCTCACTTCCGCTATCATGGTATTAGAGCCGACTCCCTTCATGAGTGTCAAGCCCTCCTTGCGTAAGGCATTTTCCATTGAGAGATATTTTCGTTAGAGAGATGTAAGCCCTTATTCTGTTAAGGCATGCAAGCCCTTGCTCAATCAAGGTGAAAAGCCCTCTTTCATGAGGCATCTTCATCTCTCAGCTAGCTCTCATCGTAGAGCCCCTTCTCCTCTCCATTTCGGATAAAAAATCTCTCCATTCCGCTTCATGGAGGTCAAGTTATGCTATTCCGAAGCTCTGTAGATTTCTTTGAGAGATCTTGTAAGGTTTTGTGAGAGAGAAAGGTTCATTTCTCAGTTTGAAAGACTCTAAGGTTCTGTACTTTGAGAGATAGAGCCTTTAAAGGTTTTGTGTGCTCTTGATCTTCCTGCATCCAAGTTTGCTTCCGACAGAGTTGAAGATGCAAGTCGAACCTTGAGTTTTTGGATGCAATAAAATGCACACTGTAGTGTACAAGCATCTATAGCCTCCTATAGCAAAGACTACTAGGACCTACATAGCTCAAACTAAGGAGCAACAGGAAGCAAAGGATAAATTGGCTCCTAAGGTGCAACATACAACAACAGCCTGATTGCCTATACGCCTCGACTCGAGCAGCCCCAAGCAACAAGCCATGCATGCTTCAAGGCTTCTATGACCTCTCGAAGCTTGAGGCATCCACAGCCTTCTCCAATGAGACCCAACTCAAGCACGAGTTGCTAACACAAGAAGCTACTATTAAATTACACAATTAAATTACACAGCGCAGCGGAACAAAAACTGAACAAAGGATAGAGAGTACACAGCAAACTGGAGATGAACAAAATTTTCCTTCAATACTGGTGTAGTACAGATGATGGCTCCATCCACCCATGTGCTTCCACAGTGGAGCTTAGATGGCGATCTAGATAGATACTAGGTAAAGAGCTACTAGCTGGAAGATCTCTGTTGGTACAATGGACTGGGGAGGTCACCTCTTTATAGCTATGAGGGTGGTAGTCGGATCAACGTAGTCGGTGGAACCAACCAGTCGTCCATAGAATATTCAAGGAATATTTCCTATATCATTACCTCGAGGGTTCTCGCCCCCAAACCCCCACTAGGGGGGCCAGCACACAATCACCTTTCTACCATCAACAGTCTCATTGATAGACCTCAACTGACATGCAAGTCAGGATCCAAGTCAGGATCCATCCAGTGTCGCGGGCTCACACATGGCTTCTCCTCATATGGGGGCCTTACAACTTGAGCACCTTGGACCACTGGTGGTTACCATAAGAGGGTGGGGCATTGAGCATATCTAACACCCCCCCTCAATGTCCACCCGTGAACTACCTTCTCGGCCCAATGCTGAGTCCTTGAAGTTGATCCTTCCCAAGTGCCTCTTACCAAGCCGGTTAACCGACCTACTCTTGAGCATCTCAGCCCACGGCTTGGGATTGGTGTACCGCCTCCTTCTCCTTAGCAGTATTTGTGTACTTGTGCTTAAGGAAGTGAACAAATCCCCTACGAGGGCACTCCTTAAAGTACTTCTTTTTTGTACTTTATGGTTGCACTTTATGGTTGCACCAGAAGATATCTATTCCATTTTTCTCTGTTGGACAGTAGACCAATTCCACTATCCCGAAATCACACACATAGTGATACTGAATCTCTATATGTTTTGTGCGTGCATGAAACACTGGATTTTTAGCAATGGCCATGCAACTTTGATTGTCGCACCTCAGCACAATTGCCTCATCCTCTTGCACTCCTATGTGCCATAAGATCCTCCTCAGCCACACTGCTTCACATGCAGCAAAACATGTTGCCTTGTACTTAGCCTAGGTATAAGACAATGCCACTATTGGTTGTTTCTTACTGATCCAAGAGAAGATACCTGAACCTAAAGAAAAACAATATCCATAAACTGATTTCCTAGAATCAACATCTCCAGCCCAATCTAGGTCACAATGACTAGCCAAGGAAGTGCCCGTACCATAGGTGATGCCATAATCAAGAGTGCCCTTCACATACCTGAGCACCCACATCCCTGCATTCCAATGATTCTCCCGGGGCTTATTGGAGAACCTGCTCAAAATGCCAATAGCAAAACTGATGTCCGGTCTGGTGTTGCACACATAGATGAGATTGCCAACCAACTTCCTCTACCTCCCAATATCTGCTAGTGGTGAGGCATCCTCCATAGACAGCCTCGCATTTACCTCCATAGGTGTAGCTATCTCCTTGCACTCGGACATACCAAATGCCTTCAAGGTCTCCCTTGCATATTTCTACTGAGAGATGAAGATCTTGCCTGGCTCTTGCCAGACTTCAATCCCCAAACAGTAGTGCATTAAGCCTAAATGTGTCATCTCAAACTCTGTGCTCAATGCCTTTCTAGTTTGTTGGATCATTTCTTCATAGTCACCTGTAATAAGGAGATCATCCACATATAGAACAATAATAGCAAATTTTCCACCTTTCCTGTACACATACAAGTTAAGGCACATGTTTTGAAGTTTAATTTTTAAAAGAATTTGTCTATCTGTTGGTACCATGCTCTTGGGGCCTGTTTCAGCCCGTACACAGCCTTCTTCAGCTTACATACCTTGTTCTTAGAATGGGGGGGCTCAAACCCTGGTGGCTGAGCCACGTACACCTCCTCGAGGTCACCATTCAAGAATGTTGATTTAACATCCATTTGATAAACTGGCTAATTTTTATGAGCAGCCACCGATAATATTGTGCGAATAGTGGTCATTCTGGCAGTCAAAGTGAAAGATTTTTGAAAATCAAACCCTTCAACCTACGAAAATCCTTGTGCAACCAATTTGGATTTGTACTTTCCAAAGTCCCATCGGCATTGTACTTTACCATCCAAACCCACTTGGTGCCAATAACCCTTCTATTAGGTGGTCGATCTACCAGCTCCCAAGTTTCATTCTTCATGATGCTGTCATATTCTGCTTGCATAGCATTTTTCCGATCTCGGTTTGCAAGTGCTTCCTCCAAACACGCAGGCTCCTTAACTTCTACAATAATCTCAGCCACCATCAAGGCCATATTGACTATGTGGGCAGAAGCCCTCCTTTGCTCCTCGATTCTCTGAGGCCGCCTTGGTCCATCTGTATGCTACTCAACAGACATAGGCATCTAGTTATCATGGTCGTAGAGTTACCTTACCCATCGCAGAAATGGCTTTTCCGGTGGTGTAACAATAGGTTGGTGACTTATACCTTCATCATCTGATATTTCCTCCTCCTTTATAGCTCCTGGGAGGTCCATAGTGAATTACCTCTTCGCTTGATGATAAAGTGGAAGAGCTCTTCTCTACCTCCACTGCATGTGGCTGCTCCCTGAACACCACATCGTGGCTCGCTATGATCTTCTTTGCCTCTCAGTCATACAACTTATAGGCTTTCTTCTCATCACAATGGCATAAGAAGATACATTTGATGCTTTTTGGTTGTAGCTTGTTCTCTCTTTGTCTGGTACATGTGCATAGCATTCACACCCAAACGTTTTGAAATGGGAGACAGATGGCTTCTTACCGTTGTAAGCCTCATGTGGTGTTTTACCTTTGAGTGCCTTTGTATAGTTGCGATTAAGGATGTAAACTGTAGTATTGACAGCCTCAGACCAAAAGTGGTTTGGCAGTCCAGCACCTTTCAACATACACCTCCCCATCTTCATGGTGGTCCGCATTCGGCGTTCAACAATCAAATTTTGCTGAGGCGTATCTGGTGTCATTGTTTGTCACTTGATCCCTTTGCTCTTGCAAAAATCTCCAAACTCTGTAGAAACAAACTCACCACCACCATCCGATCTGATTTTCTTCACTTTTCTCCCTATTTCATTTTCAACAAGTTGTAGACATTGTTTCAATTTACCAAAGCTTGAGCCTTTTCATGAAGAAAGTACACCCACATCTTCCTACTATAGTCATCGACAATCAATAAAAAATAGGAAGATCCCCCCAAGGCCTATGTAGGCATCTTACCGCACAAGTCAACATGCACCAACTCTAGAGAAGTGTTTGCTCTATTTTTGCTTTCTTGTGGGAATGGCTTTCTCTATTGCTTGCCCATCATGCAAGCTTCACACGGTTCTTTGATTTTTGCTACTGCACAGGTAAATGAGCAACCATACCTTGCTTCTGCATCTCCTTCAGTAGTGCAAATCCAATGTGGCTGAATCTTTCATGACAAAGTCTGCTTGTGCTCCTCCAGTGATGGCTGTAAGAGCACTTAGCTCATACAGGTTGTTTCTCCTTACTCCTGTGCCAACAAGATTGCTAGCACTATCCAGAATTTTTGCTCCTGTCTTGTTAAACCTCACCTGATGATCAAGGTCAGTTATGGAATCAACTGATAGCAAATTTCTCTTGATTTGTGGAACATACAACACTTAGATAGTTTCTTAACATCTCCATTTACAGAAACAAATGAAACTGTACCTATACCCTCAACAGGGAATTTTGCATTATTTCCAACCGTCACAGTGATGGGTTCCTATAGAGGTTGCATGAAACAATATAGACCCTTCTTGCAGGTCATGTGATGGGAGGCACCACTATCCAACACCCATGAATCAATGGTTGACGCTTCTTGAACTGAGGAACACTCTTCCTCAATGGCTAGAAATAGATCCATCTCTGCTTCTGCTGTGTTAGCTATCTCTTTCCCCTTATCTGTCTTCTTCAGGGTACCATTCTTTTCATCTACTTTCTTGACCTAACAATCTGCAATCACATGGCCCTTCTTCTTGCAGTAGAAGCATTCTCCCTGAAACTTCTTCTTGCCGCCCTTCTTCTTTTTGTCACCACTAGTAGAGGACTCACCTTTGGTGGAGGAACCACCTTTGCCTTTCGCAGTGGTAGAGAATGCATCATCCCCATTGCTACCTCCATCTCGAGCTTTAAGCCTCAATTCCTCCATAAGTAAAGCATAGAACTCCTCAAATGACAATGGTTCGGGTCTCACCTGAGTGTTAAGCGCTATTGCTAGTCCATCAAACGTTGGTGGACATATCCGGAGACACTGTCGAGCTAGCTCTTTGTTAGTATTTTGTATCCCAGCACCAGCCATCTGGTCACACAGATTTTTGATTCGCGTTATGAAGGCCTCCGTTGTCTCTGCTTCATTAAACTTCTCAGCTGCGAGCTGATTCTCCATGTTTGGATCCTAATCTAATTCCGCATCTCATATTGACTCTTCAATATGTTCCAGGCCACAGTTGCCTTTGATGTATGCTGAATCAAGGTCAAAACACTATCAGTAGTACTTGTAACCAGGGCACATAGAGCGTCTGCATTCCTATCTTTCCAAGCTCATAGAAGGTCAGCATTAGGAGGTATTATACTCCTCGGATTTGCTGGGTCGGGGGTTCCTTGTAATTCTGGGTCAGCAGTCCCTAGTACTATCTCCAAAAGCTCATATGAATCCAGAATAGTAGTAATTTGAAACTTCCATAGAGTGTAGTTCGTACCATCTAGCTTGCCTTCAGTGAAGGCTGGTGGGTGAATCCTCAACGCTAGATTGTTGGTGCAGCAGTAGCAGCTCTGCTGAACTCGAGCTGCTTCCTGTTGCCATCACTCCGTATGTTGTTGAAGCCCTCACCTCTCTTCTATTCTTCGATCCTTAGAGCCGCCTGGGCTCTGATATCATGTTAAATTAGATGGCGTAGTGGAATAGAAACTGAACAAAGAATGAAGAGTACACAGCAAACTAGAGGTGAACAAAATTTTCCTTCAATACTGATGTAGTACAGATGATGGCTTTGTCCACCCGTGCACTCCCACAGTGGAGCTTAGATGGTGATCTAGACAGATACTAGGTGAAGAGCTACTAGCTGGAAGATATCTGCTGGAAGATCTCATTTGGTACAATGGACTGGGGAGGTCGCCTCTTTATAGCTATGAGGGCGGTAGTCGGATCAATGTAGTTGGTGGAACCGACCAGTCAACCTGGTCGGTGAAGTCGACCAATCAACCTAGTCGGTGGAACCGACTAGTCATCCATGGAATATTCAAGGAATATTCCCTATACCATCGCCTCAGGGGCTCTCGGCCCCGAACCCCCACCAAGGGGGCCACTGGCCCCCTTAGGGCCCCCCAAGCCCCAGTAAGAATAAGGGGCTCCCACACAATCAGCTTTCTACCATCAACAATCTCATTGATAGACCTCATCTGACATGCAAGTCAGGATCCATCCAGTGTCCCGGGCTCACACATGGCTTCTCCTCATATGGGGGCCTTACAACTTGAGCACCTTGGACCACTGGTGGTTACCACAAAAGGGTGGGGCATTGAGCATATCTAACAGCTACTACCAATGCTACTCAATGGAGCCTTCCACCGACAACGCCTTGCCTCACTTACTTCATCAATGCCTTCGCAAAAGGCAACCTCCACGGACGGTCAACACACACGCCAACAACAACAGGCAAGCCTATAACCACAAGCAATAGCCTCCACGACCATCGATAGCACCGGCTCTCCATCAACCGTGATAGCAGCGGCCTTAAACAAAGCCTCTCCAATGATAAACAGCATCCTACAATGTGTATCTACACTTCCCTCGGGCCTCAACGACTCGACCCCTACAAATAGTGCTAGCCTATAGCGACCAAATTAAAGCTCCAGCTTGAACAGCCTGGAGATCTTCTAGGGCCCTCTACCACTCCCAGTGGCTCACAAAGAGCTCCAACCAATGAGCGCCACCTAGAAACGTCAAGCGAGCTCCTCTTCAACACCTCTATCAATGAGCCGACCAACTTGGGTAGTATGCAGAATAGCTTAGCACAATGCTAAATGATTCTATCAATGGCTCACAGGCCCCATTAGCCAAGGCTAAATGGACTCCAGCTGCAAGACAACTCCTGCTCATAGTCTCCATGACGGAAGAGGCATTGACAACAACAATAGTACTTCAACGACAACAACCTCA
Organism: Dipteris shenzhenensis; assembly: GCF_047967505.1. Lineage (NCBI taxonomy): Eukaryota > Viridiplantae > Streptophyta > Polypodiopsida > Gleicheniales > Dipteridaceae > Dipteris > Dipteris shenzhenensis. Next base: position 992,454 of record NC_141624.1, on the reverse strand, counting down.
CCTCGACTCCAATAGAGATCAGCGGGTGTCGACTCTATCAAAGGGAGGTGCAACAGAGATAGAAGCATCCTACACTCACCAACTACTCGTGGAGATAACAGAATCTATCATAGATTCTGACAGAATCTCCAAGATTTTATCACAAAACCTTTATCCTTACACGTGGATAGCTATCCCTAACTAGGGCCACCCATTGGGGTGGGTTGGAATTTTGCCACATGGCATAAATGCCACATCATAGCGCATTGCAAAGACTAGCCATGTCATCATTGCTACAACTCTGCTACATCATCAAGAACCCGCCTACCACATCAACAAGGCATTCGATTTGCCATGTCAACAACACGTTGGGTTCTCCTTGTCTACCACATCATCTACAACGTGGCATTGACATCATCTATAAGCCACATCATCATTTGCCCAGTCAGTAGTGACATGTTAGCCTGCCACATCACAAAGGGCACCTCAGCTACCCAGTCAACAACACAATCACCCATATGCCACCTCAGCACACAAAGTGCCAGACATGCACAGTTGTATTCTGTATGTGATCACCAGTCTGCCACATCACCCTCCAGGACATCTCATCATTTTGATCACCTTCTTGGGATCAAAATTTGGCCATCCTTCTAAGAGCCATAATTTTTGATCCAGGAAAAATTTGGAGGTGACCCAAAAAGCAAAAATGCTCGCCAAATCATGCCTACGTGTTGAGCACCTCAGACCTGCCATCCGAGATTTTTGCAGGGTAGCATAATTGATTCTTCATCATCATCGAAACCACCTCCTGATCCTTTGCCCAGCACTTAAAATGAATTAAGATAAAATTCATTTACTGCATTTATCGCATCGACGTGTAGTCTAGCTATAGGCTAGCATTGCCATAGAGGGAATCCAACTCCACCAAGCCAAGCAAGCCATGCCACATTACCCAATTAGTTCCCACCAGCATCAGTCCATGCGGTTCTATCATCGGTGTACACATTCACATATCTGACACTCATTCCGTTCTCTTGGCATTTGGCACTTCATCACTCAGTGTGACACTTGACAGTGATCTATCTCGGATTCAGGATTGTTGCATTCTTCTTGCACGCACACATGCCACCCATGTAAAGTCATGCATTGTTGACTTATTTTTGGCATTGGTTTTTGTACACATACATCAGCCTTGTACAACCTCTTGGCTATGCCCGACATGCAGTTGTCATCATTCTACTACAGGCTTAATCCTTGGCACATAGAAATTCTCACATGACTTGGTTTTGACCATTCAGTGTAAGCCCCCCAGTGGCAGCTCTCACATAGTGTTCTCATGGGTAGACACTCTCGCCGGTTCATGGGTAAGCCTGTTCCACAGAGCACCAAACCACCTCCAACATGGAGTTATTCTCATCACACAATTGATGATACACCAGTCATGACTCTGGACAATATCCATGAGTGGAAAGAGAACCTTCTTTGACCATTTATTGCCACAGGGTATGTTCCAGTCTATGATGTAGACTCGAGCCTCATTGGCCTTGACAGAACAAATGCAAATGCTTCACATGTTAGCATGGATGAGAGTCCACAGTTTCTAATCATGCGCATTTCTCGATAAGTCCTCAACATGAGGCACACTTCTTGGTAAGCCCTCAGCATGAGGCACATCCAATAGTAAGCCCTTAGCACGAGGCATATTCGATAGTAAGTCCTTAGTACGAGGTAGTCTCATCTACATCAGCACAGACTGATCCTAGTGATGTACAGTCATTACTCTCATGCATGGATCCGGCTCCATCTTTTGCCACAGATGCAGATACTCAGTGGGAGTTCACTAGTGATCATGCAGTTATTCAGCAGCAAGTAAGTCCTCAGTACGAAGCACTCACATCTTCTGTCGCATGCAGAGATATATGCCCCAGTGCATCCAGCTCTTCAGGTGATTCCATTCCAGCATCCATCACTAATGCTTTCACCTCTGACACAAAGCATGCCTTGGGCTCAGTTCCCTTCAGCAACAGTATAGATTAGCAGATCAGTGTTCAGGACATTTCAGCATCGGCTCACTCATGCCGCATTGCACCCTTGGATACAGTGACGATCACCACCTTCGATCAGCAGATCATTCCTCAGCACGAGGATAATTATGCATCAGTGCGGTCCTTCCCTAGTGTAGTGGACATTATCAGGCTCAGCCATAGAGCAACTCAAGGAGAATTAGTGTTTCATCATGCACTTATGGCTGTCATATACAGTCCATACTTCATGTAGATCAGTGGTTGGATCGAGGACTATAGATCAGTCCCTTCATCAGCATTCGGCACCGCACATGCCTTAGGGACATCTTATGCACTTTCAGTTGTATTTCAGGCTTCTAGGCCTTTATACTGTCAGCTCCTTCTTGATGAGCCTATGATAGATGCTACATCCCGTGCTGATGGATGTTTAGCTATGCACACATCAGAGGACCTTTACGTCATGATAGTTGAGCATACAGGTTTGACAGGTTGCCATACCTTGTCAATTTTACGGGCTTGTTCTTCATCAGCAGAGCAGCATATCATACTTGCACCTTCGGCCCCATATTTTCAGCTCATGTATCACTCTGTCTACACCGACTATGTGGTCTTCTTCGAAAGAGATTACATTACTGCAGCATACCTCGCACATTGCTGTCAGTTCTTTTGTGTTGATGACACCCTTGTATGTCACAACCTACTAGATTACATCGACTAGCTTCACATCTGGATGCCTCTTCTAGAGAAAAATTGCACAGTCCATGGTGACTCATGACATGTTCATCTTTGACATTTTCAGCACGCAGCCATACATACAGACCTTCATGCAGCCATCTCTTGATCGACCAGTCTTTGATCTAGGTGGACCTGACTTTCTGCACATTTCCTTCCTCTTCCTTTCAGCCTATCTTCTAGGTTTTATTCCCAAAGGCGAAGGATGACCCACAACTTAAGAGGGGGAAATCCATGATATGTACAAGATCCCGTAAGTTGTACTCATTGTACATGCTTCCGCTACGTAGTCACTGTGCTCACATATGCGCATACTACTCTGATTTATTTTCAGTTTTGGATGCTAGCAAACGCACCAAACAAAAACCAGAAAAATTTCTTATACATGCACCCTCTACTTACCCACCAATGCAATTTAAGAGGGGGTGTTAAAGATAGTGTAAATCGCACTATCCACATAGGGCATAGGGGCAAACCCTAACCCTAACCCTAAGGGGTTCACATGTATATCTTCATGTTTCATTGCACAATTAGTTTGTCAAGGTCAGAAGATTACCATCAATGAAAGCGTGATTAAAAATGCTCTAGGAGTTTTTGGAGGCAGTTTGCAAGCACACTTTTTCGAGAAGCAGTGGAAGAGACAAGATATTCTAGACGTATACCCCAATGCTCAAGTTAGTAAAGATGGTGGAGTCAAGATTTTGAGCTTGCCAACAGACCTCCAAGATGTGCTGAAGAAGCCCATTCACTTCTTTCCTTATACAAGAGAAACTTGCAAGTTCTGGCAGGTTCAAGCAGTAGTAGAGAAACTGAAAGGACGTGATGTATCTTTCTCAAGGGCGTCTCCAAGAGCGTGTTACCAATGTGAAGAATTGTGTGGATGGCAAATCCCAATTGTCATCTCAGTCGGCTAGAGTTCCAAAGCACCTGATGGCATCTATCCTCAAAGGGATTTTTGAGCAATACGATAAGCAGATGTCTCATAAGGTGACTTTTCTACAAGAGAAAGCCACCGATGCAACAAAGGCAGCACAACTTGAGAAAAGTCTCAGGGAAGGTGCAGAAGTCAAGGTAGAGGAGGTACAAGCGAGGGCCTTACAGGCACAAGACACTTGCTGAGGCTGCTACAAAATTGGTCGACATGGAAAGGCATAGAAGAGAAGAAGCATAGAAGCACATGAAGGAGCTCCAAGATAGGCTCGAAGAATTGAGAAATGATGGGGACATGGCAGACAAGAAGCTAGAAAAGATACAAAAGGATCTTCAAGATCAGAGAGTCGAAAAGGAGGGTCTTTACAAACGGCTTTGCAACATGCAGAATGCATTGAACATTGAAAAAGACCAAATGATGGAGGAGTTGAAAAGGGAGAATGTAGAAACCAAAAAGGTGATGCAGGAACTATGAGAGAGCTTCAAGGCTAGGAAGGATGGGGTAGAGAGCAGCCGGGGTGGAGAAGACAATGAGGGAGCTCCCCAGGCCAAGAAGGATGCAGAGAGCAGCTACGGTGGAGCAAGTTCTAGCCACCATGGTGGAGCAAGTTTCAGCCACTGTGGTGGAGCGATTTGCAGCAGCCACTGTGAGGGTTGTATTTTTGAAACACTGTTGGAAGTCGAAAGAGCAAGCTACAAGGCCCTGCAAGAAGATCATGACAGATGTTTGTATGAGCTTGGCATGGCTTTCGACAGTTATGAAAAGCATGCCGTCGTCTTGAGAGATTTCCAAACTAGAGTGAAAGTCTTGGAAACGGCCCATGAAGATGTTTTTCAGCAATTTACATAGCTTCAACTGATGCTGAGGGATTGAAATGAAGTTGTTGCACAGAGTGAGCAAAAAGTGGAGGAGATAAACGAGAACGTCCGTAGCCTTAGGATGAGGGAGGAAGGAATCAAGAAGTAACTTCCTCATGTAAAGAGCAAGATTGTGGTATTGACGGACACAATAGTTAAATCGGATGCCTATCTTGCTATGCAGATGGGTCCAAAATGCATGGTCTTCCATACCCCCATCATAGATGATTGTTGTATCCGATTGCCTGCGTGCTACCACCTTGTGCAAATTTTTTGCTTTGGAGTGTTTGTGCATACAAAATCTCTATGTAGAGAATGCCATTTGCCATTGCCCAGGTCATGGACAGATCAAATGTGCCTGCCTACTACAGCTATCTACGATGAGAAAGTAGATGTTGCTCAATTTTCCATTTGGGCAAAAGATCTTAAAGACAAGGAGCTCAAAATGAAGAAGGCCAAGACCCCAAGCCTAACTACAAGGAAAATGAGCCTAAAGGGAGGAACTAGCCCCCTTCAAGAAAGGAGCAAGAAGGGCCAAGCCTACAACTAGGAAGCTCAAATCAAGGAAAGAGGAAGCAGCATGAAGGGAAGGGTTGGGCCCCTGCAGGAAGGAACCAGCCCCATTCAAAAAAGGAGCAAGGAGGGCCGAGCCTACAATCAAGGAGCTCAACAAGGAGTCCTTGAGATGTAATCTGAAGTAAAGGAGTCTTTGAGATTGTAATCTATGTAATCTGTGTGTAAATCTGTGTGTAATCTATTGAATTGTTAATCTTCTCCAGAGTTTACTTGGGCAATGTTTTCTCAGCTATGTGACTAGATAGTGTCCTTTGATCCATGCCAACGTAGTGATAATAATGAGATGAAAGATTTCGATTTGATAAGTAATGTGAGACAAAAGATTTTGATTAGATCACTAATGTGAGACTGAAAGATTTTGATTAGACAACTAATGTGAGACAAAATACTCTCTCCCTATTTAAGTGTAGTGTAGACACAACTAAGAGACCATTACAAAATCTAGCCCCAAAACTCTATACACCGATCCAAAGTCTGTACACCGATCCACCTACTGCAAATCTATGGCATACCCAAAAGACTTTGGAATGCTTTTGTTCTATCTGAAAATGATGGATGAAATCCTCATAGAAATAGACCCGAAAAAGGAGGAGGAAAATAGCTGCAAGGACATGCTTCAGTGGTGGGTGTATTACTTGGAGTCAACATAGATAGTGAATATTAATTTCCTTGACTATTGTTTTTCCTGGTCATTTAAGGTACTTGTCAAGCTCATGATGTAGGTTTCTTTTGGCAGGACATGATAGAGGCACGAAGATGTATAGACCGCAAAGACCAGGATGATGAGGACCCCCAACGAAAGGAGGAGTTACTATGGGTGTATAAGTCGGCAAAGTCAAGCAGTGTGTAATCCGACGTGTAATCCGACGAGTGTGTGAAGAGGTCTGCGATTGTGCAACAGACTGGCCTCAAGATTTGGGAGATGCTTGCTATAGAGAGGTTGATAAGATTGTTGGGAGTTTGGAATTTCCTTGAAAAAGCAAAATGTCTGTGTTTTGAAATAATAAAAATATTGCAAACATTTCTTGAACTTGTGGATATTCTCATAATACTCGTAATACCTAATTTTGTATCGACCTCCTTCCATGTTAGTACTTAAATGTTTTAAGTAGCCCGATGGTTGAAATCCGATGGTTAGCTATAACCAGTGGAAAGGGCACTAGCACTGTGCAACAAATTTTAAGATAGCAAGGCGGTAGTGTAGGGATAGCATGGTAGTAGTGTAGGATTAGTGCACGATAAGTTGTCACCAACACGGTGGTTGGTTGCACCAGGATATGAACAGCCACCAATGGAGTGGTTTACTTCTATTATTACAAGATGAATGGATTCGTTATGGGAAATGAACACTGTGGTTGTTGGGATATACTAAAAGCAAGCAAGGGATGAAATTTGACAGTTAACGAAATGATAAACAATCTAAAGGGCACTATTTTAATATAGCACTGTGCAACAAATTTTAGGATGGCATGGCAGTAGTGTAGGGTTAGCACTGTTGTAGGATAAGTTATTGCCAGGACGGTGGTTGGTTTGCACTAGGATATTAGCAGCCATTAGCAGCCACCAGCACAGTGGTTTGCTTCTATTATTACAAGATGAATGTGTGGATTCATTACGGGAAACCAGCGCGGTGGTTGTTGGGATATACTAAAAACAAGCATGGGTTTTACCATTTGGGATTTATAAATGTGGACTCTTATGTAGCAGTTCAGAATTGCAGCCCCTCTTGGATGTTTTTTTGTACCAAAAAGCCCTGACTACTACATCCCACTTCTCATAGGTTGTTCCCTAATTATCCTTAAAAGTTTCCTCAACCTTGTACTTAGGCTTTGTGCATTGCAACAGAAATTATGGGTCATTTTCCTCATTCTCCCCAGAATCTGCAACAATTGCAAAGTTATCCCCCTCTTCACAAAGTCAGCGAGGTCATCGAAACTCTCCCCAAACTATGGCAAGTTGTTTGTCTCTCCAATGTTTGTCACTCCATCTAGAGACGAAAAACTTAAACTCGCTCCCATGTCTTCGCAGTTGCAATGTTCTCACAATCGTCATGATCCCCTATGATGCACGCACTGCAAACTCTACATACTACAATATTCTTAAGGCTTTGTTTACTATATGTTCAATGCGCACCTGTGGAGAGGTTGGTTGTAAGCCATGTTACAACATCATGGGCATCCTTGAGTTTTTCTTGAGGGCATGCTAATTGGTGTTTAAACAGATCTTGCTTAATAACAACACCGCATCCATCATGTCACCCTTGCCATAACTAGACCCAAAGAAATTCCACATCATATCTAGACCGCCGGTCAGGGATTTGAACTTTGAGACGAAGTAGAATCCACGTGCTAATTTAAATTGAGAGACAGCACCATCTGACCACACCTAATGTTTTTTATATTTTTTGCATGGGGATTTTCCCTTTTCAGCCATTCCCAATGCAGTAGAAAAGCATGCTGCACAAATCAGGTGTCATATTCCCTATCATCTGAAATGTAGAAATGGTAAGCACATTGCACTGACCTGGACTCCTGTGAGTCAGCAAGCAGATTGGCATCAAGTGTGGAAGAATCAAGCAAATGACTGTGTGTGATATGCATAAGAATTGTTATATGCTTGTTGTACTAGTGAGCACTTTGTATCTCATCTTGTTCTTGAAAAGAATAATTTAGAAAAAGAATCTATGACAGATACAATAGTGTCACGATGAAAATTGGCAAGGCACATCCTGAACTACTTATCTTGCCAATAGCGCTGTGAAATTGTGAAGCACATATTTTTGGATGGATTGAACCATGTGACTTACAAGCTCCCTTCACTGGGTGCTCTTATACGACAGTAGCCATCTCTTTTTATCGGATCCTTCAACATTGACATTTTCAAATCTCCTCCACTTTAGGGCAACGTGGTTGTCTTCCCTCATTTCATTTGGCCAGACATTGAATGTCTTCTTCTTCATCTTCAAACTGCAATGCTTGCATGTGCTGTGAATGCATTCAATCCTATGCCACTCATGGTCTCCCTTTGGACAAACCACTGGCTCGTACCTTGGGGGGGTCACTACATATAAGACCCTCATATCATGTGCATTCATGGGGGTATTTCTAAACCCATTTGTAAGATATTATCCCTATATATCCACGTCCCTTACGTAACTTTTGAGGGTAATAATAAAATTCATCTTTGTAAATGTAACAAATAGATATTTCTACTTTTAAAACCTCCTAATGTAAAATTCAAATTAGAAAATAGTTAAAATTTTACTTCAAAACAAAATGTCACCATTGCATAAAAGACCACAGCCAGTACTCAAAGTTTGGCTCGACCATCCACCCAACAAATCTTAGTCCCCACCATCCCTACATTCTCTTGGAAATGAATAACCTAAATGTGAATTGATGGAAAACCAACTACACGAAGTTGTTGTGGGTACATATGATGGTGATATGTACATCTACATTATGGATACATGATGCTACCAAATGTAGTTGAATTTGTGTGGTAACCAACATTGAGTTCACATTTGAATCAATTAGCTCAATCATACTCTAGTCACATGTAGAAGGTATGTGGTAGTCAATTTTCATTCTCCATTGATTAACAATTGATATTTTAGATAAGAATGAATAGACAATTTATATTTTTACACAACCAACCCTTGTATCCTCATGAACTTGTCTATACATTCAAATGTCATAGCAACCCATGATTGGATGAATTGGTAGCGGTGCTACTTGACCAATAGGACAACATAGCTCAAACATCAATGTGCCTAGGTATATCTTGTGGGGAATAGACATAGTTTACGTACGCGGATCATGAAAATAACTATCTAGTCAATACATCTCCCACCTTTGCTATAGCCATATTAAATACCTTATTAAAATGCTATAGTGCCATCAAGAAGAAAAAGCAATCACAACAAGCTAATTTGCAAAATCCACACCATGAAATGAATAGATACATGACTAAACCTCTACTTGTTGAAGCAAACAAGAAAATAATGAAGTTGACAAATAAAGAAGTCCAGCTTGGAAATTTTTAGACAAAGATGCAAAAGCAACTAATATTGAGTTGGACACAACAATGAATAAAATACTAATTATACAATTGTATTGAACGTATTGTATTGAGCACCAAAACAACATAGATAAAAATGTCAAACTGCTATTGGCCCATAAAGTATAACAACTTAAGAAAGGGCATCCACACATGCAACCCCAGACCCTCAAGCAAGAAAGTGCATTCAATTCAAGAAAGAAGAGTGACTTTGAAGTTCAAGAAAGAAAGAGCGACTTCTAATTCAAGGAATAAAGTGCATCCATAGTAGCAGCCCCAAACACTCAAAAAATAGGTCATGGGTGTTTTTGAAGGAGTCTTGTGGTCTCCATGATTGGAACAGAAAGCTGGGTAGAAAATGAAGGCTAGGCAACTTCAAGATTGGGTGTATCTACGTACGAGAGTCCCTACAATAGAGTGGCCTACTACAAGAAGTAACAATAGACCTCTAAAATAGGGACAACCAGTCAAAAATGTTTTTGCCCACTTGGAGAAGTCTCCTGAGGTGAGGAAAAGGGCAACCAGCTCCAAAAGTAGTAAGAGTCAACAACCTATTTGTAGGGATGACCCAAACTGGAACTTGTCTAGTTCAATTAGCCTACCCAACTAGCTCCGATACCAACTATTAGAATTACAAGATCTATGGAGGCAAATAAGTAAACATGACTAAGAGTAGCATGGCTTGAGCAATGTAGACACATAACAAACGAGTTTTTTTATGATGAAGTTAGCCTAATTTAAGTAGAAATGACATCATCGATCAGCTCCTAGAAGAGCATCTCAGATCTTATAATCACTCAATCAAGATTCATGAATCTCTCAACAAGCAACTAACTGTGGGGAAGTAGCACAAGCTTTCTTATACAAAGCTGAACGGTGGTCATCAATGCCATTGCCATAGAGCTCTCTTATACAAAGCTGAACGGTGGTCATCAATGCCATTGCCATAGTGCAGCTACAAATATGAACTAGTTTTATTCAAAAGTGTGTCTTAACGTAAACAATGCAGCATCATCCCAACTTTGTTTCTATTAAGTACTTGAAGCTTCACATGTAGGTTTAAAATGTAGCGTCACAAGTAATTTCTTCCCAAACATTCAATTATTTCTAGTATTGCAAGCCAAAGTTATAAACAACTATAATTTTATGAAATTGCATGGGGATATCTATCCCCTATAGACCAAAGCTAAATTGTAAGGATAATAATAACACTAACAACCAGTAAAATCACACTTCAGCTTGTAAGAAAAGATACCTTGTCTTAACCAAAATTGAAATAGTTCTAAACTTATGAAAATTCCTTTACAAAATTGAGAGATACTCCCAAGAAAAGAATCTCTTTGAAAGTACTATATCCAAGCATATAAAATAGAGAAAGGAGATACTTCTCTACCAAGATATTATTTTCCTTCAATGAAAACTCTCTTACAAGCCTCACAACATATAAAAGATATCCCTGCCGCCTGCTGCAGGCACCAACTTAAGTAGCTCAATCCGCATAGCTAAGACTCATCCTAGCCCAACCCCCTTTCTCACTCACTCCAACCCACTAAAGTCTACCAAAAGACATTGCATTGTATCTACTCCCTCCTTCCTCTTATGTGGTGCTACCTACTCTCAATCCCAATCTCTCTCTCCCCTCACTCTACCACTCTCTCTTCCTCTCCCTCTACCCCTTCCTCTACGTCTCCCCTCTCCTCTTCCCCCTCTCCTGCCATCTCTGGCCTTCACCACTTCAGCTTGTTGCCCTATCTCCCTTCATTACACACCACGTCTACGTCAGTTGTCTTCTACATTAGATAGACTCAACAGAATTTTGGAGTGCTCTTGTGAGATGTTTGGAGGGGTTTGGACCTATTGCAGCACTCATTCACATTTTGAGGCATATATTTGCTACTTTTTAATTTGGGTTCACATTTGGAGCATCACTAGGCACTTATATCTGCTCTTTCGCACACAAGGAGATCATTGTTTTGTTTTGAAGACTGTGACCAGCCCATTTCTTTTTCGGTTCTTCATCTTAGCTTGCCACCCGCCTTCACGCAAGTCTCTGTCATCATGACTTCATTATCTTCTACTTCCTTGCTTGTGGAGAACTCTAAGGGGGGTGGTTTTCTTGCAGCAAACCAAAATGCTAATGTATTGCTATAGATTGAGAGAATTTATTGGATGAACTACATGGACTCCATCATTAAGCTAATGTATCACTACAGACTGAACAAACTTATTGGCTGGTGTATGGCTACAAACTTAGGCATATTTTGGTTGTAGTTTCGTAACCTTTCAAGAGTCTTAAAAATTACCAAGTTTTGGTTGTATTTTTTGTAGTTGGCACGTGACTTCTAATTTGCTCATTTCTTTTTGTAATGGGATCATACATGAAGATCAAGGTTTAAAATCATGGAGAGAATGGAAATGAACTTTTGGGATCAGTTAGAGTGTCTTTAAATCCCACTTATGGTTTGGTATGAAAGGAGATCATTGCAGACGAGCTTACATTAGCTCCTTTTGACTCTATGATGAGGATGGTTGCTTATTAAATGCAAAGCAAGAAGAGAGATGGAATCTTGAAGAGAGAAGCGGTGTTCGCATCAAACAAAAATAGTCTATATCTCAAGACATGAGCTCACAAACAAAAAGGCAATGCATAAAATCAAATATATTTGATTGTGATGATAAATATAATGCAAAAGATGATGGAGATGGTTCAAAACACCCTCCTATCATGCAAGATGCTTCCCTTGTGGAGACTACACAGACGTATAGAAGTACCTCACTATCCAAATCCACTCTTGCAGCTTGGGAGAAAGAGGTTGGTCAGATTAATATGAAGTTGAATGCAAGGAAAGTATCAAGAGATGATAAGTTTGAGCTCTTAACAGAGGATTTAGATGGGAAGCCAATGGCTCGAGTATGGTGTCATGAATGCGGTATACCATATGGTTCTAGCTCTATTGAAGGAAAGCCAGTAGCCTAGAGCTATCTCTCAAACTTCATGAGAACTCATATATTGGAAGGAAAGGGACATGAGAGAAGATATCTGATCAATCGTGGCTTAAAATTAGAAGCATCAACACCAGTGGCACTAGAAGAAGAAACACATAATGATGCAGCTCAATCCCTAGCTGCTATTGAGGAGATTCAATCCTTCAATCTTTCAAATGAAGGTATAGATTTGTGTTTGTAAGCTCCTTTTTATCAAATGATTATATATTGACTTTGTTAATATTTTCCCTAAGGTTAGATTATTTAATGATTTTTCCATTACTCATAACCATGACCAAGCTATCCCAACTTTCTAGCAATGAGCACAAAATTAGGAGAGCTCAAACCTCATGGATGCGTGTAAATAAATAGAGAACCATTATTTTTCTTAAACATAATCTAAATTTGAGTTAAAGAAGAGAGAGAGAGAGAGAGAGAGAGAGAGAGAGAGTTATATTCATGAAAACCTCTAAGGTTGAAAATTTCCATACTAAACATTGCAAAAAGATTAGGCCATGTGGTCAAATAATTTATTCCTAGAATTTTATTTAGGAACACTCTAAATTTTAGAAGATATGCATCAGTCTGCTATTCTTGACTATCGTCTCAAGATAGCTAATTCATTACTTGGTGTGATTCCATATTCGTCATCCGTGATAGCTCAATGCACTTTTCTACAGGGCAATCGACCAGAATTCTTGAATTTTTGAATGCATACAGATGCTTTGTTTCAAGAAACCATGTAGATGTCCCCTTGATGTATAGCTTTGCAGCTATGATAGAATGCAATTCTGATATTATCCAATAGTTATATGTTTCGAGCTTGTTGGATTAAACTTCTTCCTTCTTCAAGGGCCGGGCTAGATTGTCATCATTTACAAACGGCATGACATATGCTGCAATTGCTGGGTTCATTGGATTTCTCTGGAAAGCCACACCTTGCTTCTTTACATGGTCCTATCAAAGAGTCCCGTATGCATAAAGCGGTAGTGTTTCTGAACACCTATCAATCGGGATAGGATACTCTGTGCTAGATCCAAATGGGAAGTATGTGAAGAGAGTGGGAGAGAAGTAAGGAGTCTCACTTGCAGCTTTCTCACATACACAAAGGGGAAATGCACACAAAGATGGAGGCTGAAAACAATTTTCCTCTTCTTAGTTGTGAAAGCCAAAAGAACTCTCTCTTAGTACAAAAGGAATAGGTGAACCCTATATGTGGGTCTCAAACCAAACTCAGCTAACCTAGGTGGCATACTAACTGAGCCACTAACTAGAGTACATAAAGATAGCTGTCATATAGCTATTATTCATGGGTGGTGTACCAACCGCATTTGCAGCTAACAAGTCGATGACATAAGTGCACAACGGTCACCCTGGCATATCACGAGTGGAGCTCGATATCTCAATACTCCCCCTCGAGCTCAATCCCAATTCCTACACACCAAGCAGGTCTTTGAACTTGCGCAGCTTCTCTGCACCCAATGTCTTCGTGAATATGTTAGCTACCTGATCCTCTGTGCTGACATAAACTAAATTAATAAAACCTACTAGAACCTTCTCCCGCACATAGTGATAATGTACCTCAATGTGCTTTGTTCTAGCATGATAGACTGGGTTATTTGACAAGTATATACTTCTCATGTTGTCATAATAAATGACAACTGGCCCATCTATAGATTGATGCATATCATAAAGTAGCTTATGCAACCAAGTTGCCTCACATGCAGCCATTGCTGCACCCCTGTACTCAGCCTCTGTGCTCGACAAGGCAACTGTAGGCTGTTTCTTGCTACTCCAAGTGACTGCAGCACTCCCAAAAGAGAACATATATCCACTTGTAGATCATCTATCAAAAATACTACCAGCCTAATCAGCATCAGTGTATATATGCAACTGTATCTGAACCCCAATCTCATAAAATAGTCCATATTGCAATGTGGACTTCACATACCTCAGTATGTGTCTAGCCATATCCAAATGCAGTTTTCTTGGAGCCTACATAAACTGACTTACCAACCCAACAGCATAGGTCAAATTTGACCTAGTAATAGTCATATAAATCAAACTTCCTACTATGCGTCTATATATAGTAGGGTCTTCCAGAAGCTCACCTGCATCTGCACTCAACATTCTGCTCCAAAGGAACTGAAATAGGCTTACAGCCTGTCATTCCATATTCAGACAGCATGTCCAATCCATACTGCCTCTGCAAGAGCCATATCCCACTTGTGAATCTAATCACCTTAATGCCCAAGAAATAACGCAACTCTCCCAAATCCTTCATCTCAAACTTTTGCTTCAATAGCATTTTCACATGAATAATATCTTCATCACTATCACCTGTGATGATCCAATAATCAACAAAAATGACAAGCAGCATAATGCATTTCTCTGTTTTTCTCACATAAAGTGAGAAATCTGCCTTGGAAATCTGAAAGCCAATAATGACAAGATACTGTCCTATCTTGTCAAACCATGCTCTGGGTGCTTGCTTCAAGGCATACAAGACTTTCTTCAACCTGCAAACAAACGCAGGATGAACAGCATGAACATAACCTGGTGGCTGCTCCATATAGACCTCTTCTTGCAAATCACCATGCAAGAAAGCATTCTTTACATCCATCTGATGTAAAGACCATCCCTTTGATGCAGCCATAGCAATGACTGCTCTTACGGTTGCCATCCTTGCAACTGGACTGAATGTTTCTTCATAATCAATGCCGTATGTCTGTGCACATTCCTTGACAACTAATCTTGCCTTATATCTGTTCACAGAACCATCTGCATTGTGCTTCACCTTATAAACCCACTTGTAGCCAATTGTATTCTTGTCTTTACACAAAGGCACAAATTTCCATGTAGCATTTGCTTCCAAGGCATCCATTTCTTCATCCATGGCTTTCTCCCATTTTTCTTTTCCCATGGCTTGCTCAAAAGAAGTGGGTTCTAATTCGTGTATCACTTTGACCATATAGGCATAGTGGATGGCTATAAATCCATCATATTTCAGCCTATTTACATGATACTTAACTCTAATAGACCTGCACAAAATAGAATCACTACTAGGTGGTCTTAAAACATCTATTGTCTTCCTTACTCCAAGTGTAACAACAGAAGGAATACCCAACTCATCATCAAGGCTCTGTTCTGAGCCACTGGATTCACCATCCACGTAAGAGTGACTTGCATTCAGATCAACCATGGGCTGATCTACTTTCTCTTTTCCCTTTCATGATACTTGCATACCACTATCTACATTGCTTGGAGGAGATTCTCCTAATCTCAATCTGCCTGTCCATGGTGAAGTATCTGAACCATTGCTAGAGGACACTACAGGTCCACTAATATTTTGTGATTGTTGCTATGAATTCTGTGCAGCAATCACATTTACTGCTTTATATCAGCTCCTCATCTCATCAAAAACAACATGTCTGCTCATTGTAAACTTACGAGTAGAAGGGTTATAGCATCTATATCCTTTCTGCTGTAGAGAATAACCAATAAAGATGCACTTCTCAGCTTTTGGATCCAACTTGGATCTCAACTCATCTAGAACATGAACATAGGCAATGCAACCAAAAACTTTCAAATGAGAAATATCTGATTTCCTACCAGTATACCTCTCCTCTGGTGTCATGCCATGTATTGCTGCAGTGGGAGTCCTGTTCATTATGTAGACTGCTGTAACAACTACTTCAACCCAATAATAATCTAGCAGGTCTTTTTCGTTGAGCATGGCACGAGATACCTCTCTAATATGCATGTTTTTCCCTTTTGCAAGTCCATTTTGTTGTGGGGTATGACTGCATGAATATTGCTGCTTTATGCCATGCTCCTGCAGAAACCTTGCAAACTCATTTGAGAGGTACTCTCCTCCTCCATCTGACCTTAGGCATTTTATTTGCAAGCCTGTTTCTTTTTCAACCATAGCTTTAAAAGCTTTGAAATGCCCAAACACTTCACTTTACTTTTTCATAAAATACACCTAAACTTTTCTGTTGTAGTCATCAATGAAAGTGACAAAAAAATGACAGCCTCCAATAGATGCAACTTTAGTAGTCCACACATCAGAGTGGATTAATTCCAATGGCCTCTTACTCTCTTGAACATGTCTAGGAAATGGTTTCATTGCATGTTTTCCAAATTGACAGGCTTCACATACCTTATGCATTTCTGCAACCTTAAACTTAGGCAATCCTACAACGGTATTTTGGACTTGCATTAATTTAAGTCGATGTACATTAACATGACTAATGCATTTATTCCAGATATCAATATTTGCAACTACACCGGTCCCATGTGCAAACATTTCTGCACTCAATTCAAGCATGTCTGCATCTAAAGTAAACATCCTGCCCTTCTTCTTCCCTTTTGCTATCAAGCGACCTTTATTTTTCATATCCTCAACAAAGTATCCATGAGGATTAAATCTGACCTGCAAGCCCTGCTCAACCATTTGACCAACAAAAACCAGGTTCTTGGTGATATTCGGAACATGAAATACATCATACATGTATTTTTTTTCCCCATCCGGCATAGACAAAGGAATTTTACCAATCTACACAATAGGATGTGCAGTATCATCACCAGTCTCCACAAATCCTGGTCTTTTCATTTTCCTTGCATCCTGCATCCATTCTACATGACCTATCATGTGGTTTGACGCACCTGAGTCAACATACCACACATCATTGCTTTCTTCTGCACTCGTCACAGAATTGGTCATGTGCTGCACCATAAACAAATGCTCATTTCTGTCATCACCCTGTCTACTAGAGGATGCATAATTGCCTTGCTGCAATTTTTCATTCATGATGTCATTCTGCTTTCGTAAAAGTCTTTAGCCATATGGCACATTTTACCACAGTAGTAGCATTCAACATTGTTGTTTGCATTTTGACCTCTCTGCCATCCACCACGACCTCTTTGGCTCCCTCTGCCTCTAAAGTTACCACGTCCTTCTCCATAGGACTGGTTTTCTTGAATTTGCTGCATATTCTGATTTATGTCATGGCCTGCTCTACCTCTGCCTTTACCTTTTCCAACATTTGAGTAGAAGAAAGTTTCTTTTGAAGTTCCTCCTGAAGAAGATGCACCACCATTTCTCTGCTCTTTAGAAATTAGAAGAGCAATCAACTCCTCGAAATCAAGAAATTTTTCACGGACGACAATGGATGTCCGAAATTGTGCATAATACTTTCGTAGACCATTCAAGGTCACAAAAACTAAATCATCTTCCACTGGCGACTCAATGGAAGCAAGTGCATCTGCAATCTTCTTCACCTTCATGTAGTAGTCATTGATGCTCATATTTTCTCTGCACATTATGCAACTCTTGCTTGAGCTGTACTTTTTTGGCTTGCGTATTTGTGCTTTACATTTTTGTCAAAGTATCCCACACCTCCTTCGGCGTGCTTGCATCCTGAATATACACAATCATAGAATCTGAAATACTAATAGATAGCTAGTACATAACTTTTCTGGCTCTCTCATGCCATCCTTTAAATGCCTGCAACTCTTGTTAATTGAAAACATTAGGAATAACTGGTTCTTGTTCAACTCCAGTAATGAACTCCCAATAGTCATTGATGCTCATATATTCTCTCTGCACATTATGCAGCTCTTGCTTGAGTTGCATTTTCCTGGCTTGCGTATTTGTGCTGTACATTTTTATCAAAGTATCCCACGCCTTCTTCGATGTGCTTGCATCATGAATATGCACAATCATAGAATCTGAAATACTAATAGACAGCCAGTACATAACTTTTTTGGCTCTCTCATGCCATCTTTTAAATGCCTGCAGCTCCTGTTGATTGAAAACATTAGGAATAGCTGGTTCTTGTTCAGCTCCAGTAATGAACTCCCAAGAGCCTTTTCCCTTAAGGAAATTCGTCATTCTAAACTTCCATGCTTGGAAGTTGTTCTTGTCAATATTTTCAGTGACTATCTATAAAAGAGCATCAAACGCTATTACAGAGCAGTGTAAAAATATTCAGTCATTGCAAAAAACACAACTTCTGCCTCACAAGGGTAAATTTGTAAAACTGACGAAAGTGATATTTGACCACACAGTCACTTCCTAGTAACTATTTTGTATCAACAGGCAATAAAAATGATTCTGTCACTCCCAATATCTCTGTGCATAGGCATACGATGTAGTTTCTGCGGCAACTTTTCACTGACCTGTAAAATAGTGGTCGCACAATGAAAAACATGGCACTTTTCTAAGTGCTTGCAAAAAACTTCCGCCACTGAAATGGTCTCCGAAATGGCCTCGAATCAAAAAAATAATATCGCCCCGACGAAGGACGTCCCAATCTGAGACAGTGCACTCTTGCAGGCAGTGCTATCTTGCAAACAATGCACTCTTGTAGACAGTGCTCTCTTGCACTTTTCGATTGTCCTACCTACAGAGATTTCCTCCCAAACTCCAAAAAGGAAAGCAACACTGATCCTCTTACCAAGACACCGCGAACATGGTTTGCTTTCTTGAGCTCCTTACTATGAACCACGCTCTGATACCATGTGAAGAGAGTGGGAGAGAAGTAAGGAGTCTCACTTGCAGCTTTCTCACATACAGAAAGGGAGAATACACACAAAGGTGGAGGTTGAAAACAATTTTCCTCTTCTTAGTTGTGAAAGCCAAAAGAACTCTCTCTTAGTACAAAAGGAATAAGTGAACCCTATATGTGGTCTCAAACCAAACTCAGTTAATCTAGGTGGCATACTAACTGAGCCACTAACTAGAATACATAAAGGTAGCTATCATCCAGCTATTATTCATGGACGGTGTATCAACCGCATCTACAACTAACAAGTCGGTGACAAATGCACAACGGTCACCCTGGCATATCACGAGTGGAGCTCGATATCTCAACAGAGTATTGTTCATAGATATGTAGTCCACCCTCCATCTTTACTCCTTTCTTTAATTTTTCTAGAGACTCGATCTGCATATTGTCTAGACTTCTCTCTGGATGGAATGAAAATTCAGGGAACAGAGAATCAAGGGGCTTTGCGAATTGTATAACTTGTTTTTCCGAAACACCACTGCCACCAATGCTATCATTTCTTGACTTATCATATGTTTCTTTACCCTTCAAAGAACCTCCACCACATCAACTTTTGAAGAACTTCTCTCATCTATCTTTTGCCTCTTTGCTTGCCTACCTTCCTTTCGACGAGAAACAAGTAGCTCACTGTTTTTTATAGCTTGAAATGCCAAGGAAATTATTTCGGAGGACACAAGTTCCTCTACCACATTCCACCCCATCTTCTTCAAAGAGTACGCATCCTTATCAGTAATACGTGTGAAATCAAAGGCCAATGGATCAAGTTTATATATTATACTCTTCCCTTTCATCTTCACCTGGCAAGCCACTCCTTCTTTCTCTGCAATTCCATCAGACACATCATCCACATTGCCATCTTGCTCAAAGGTCATTCTAGGATCCTTAAGTACGAATCAATTAACATTTGGTAAAATTTTTCCACGATTATCATAGACATCCAAATACTGTTCATAAACACTATCACCACTGATACCATTAATGACTTGAATGTCCTTCTTTGATGAAATTATGGGTGCCATGTATATAGACCATGTATATAGACCTGAGAGATACATGCATACTTTCTTTTAGCAGTGATACTAGAAACAAAAGATTTTTTTACTCTCTCTCTCTCTCTCTCTCACACACACACACACACACACACATTCTCAACAAGAGTTGACCTAATGTCCAAAATTTCTTTCTTAGTTTTTTCCACAAGGCGGAAACTTTGTATCCCCATTCTTTGGAAACGGAATGTGACATAAACTTTTAAGGAAGTACACTCATTTCTTGTGGCATAAACTTTTAAGGAAGTACACTCATTAGGATTTTCTTCCTATCAAAGAAAGGTTACTCTCTTGTGTGGCCATTGTGGACATTCAGACCTTGTCAAAATCCACACACTTCAAGAAGCTTTGGCCATCATGAAGATTAGGCCACATGGTCAAAACCTCCATCAGGTCCTTGTTGTATGTGTGTGCACATCCACCTATCCTTTACATACCTATTCTTTGGAAACAAGATTTGACAAAGTTTTAACCTTGTGGCATAAACTTCATATGGAAGTACACTCATTAGGATTTTACTCAGTGATCAGGTTTTAGCGACCTCGTGTTGTCTAGCCATTATGGACAGTTATACCTTGTTAAAATCCTGACAATTAAAGAAGCTTTGGTCATCATCATGATTTGGCTATATGGTCAAACCTTCTCCAGGTTCTTGTTTAATGTGGATGCACATCCACCAACTTTGCATTCTGATCCCTTGGAAAGGATGTGACAAAGCCTTGGCATTGTGGCAAAGGGAAGTACATTTGACATTAGGATTTTGTGGCTTTGGGAATCATGTAGATTTGGCCACAAGGTCAAACCTCTTCCATTTTATGAGGGTGCACATCTACCAAAGTTTTTGCCACAAGGCGGAAACTTTGCATCCCCATACTTTGGAAACAAGATGTGACAAGGTACACTTTTGAGAAAAGTACACTCATTAGGAATTGTTCCTATCAGGATAAAATTTAGGATGCTCCATAATCAATATTGTGGACATTTAGACTTGTCAAAATCTTGATAGCTTAAGAAGTTTTGGCCATCATATTTTGCCACAGGGTCAAATCTTCTTCAAGATTCTGCTTTAGGTGGTTGCACATCTACCAAGAAGGCAAAAACCTTGAAAACAGAATGTGACAAAGTTTTGGCCATCATTAAGATTTAGCCACCAGGTCAATTCTTCTTCGATGGATGCACATCCACCAAGGTTTTTGCCAAAAGGTAGAAACCTTGAAAACAGGATGTGATAAAGTTTTGGCCTTGTGGCAAAAACTTTGGTGGATGTGCACACATATAACAAGGACCTGATGGAGGTCTTGACCGTGTGGCCTAATCTTCATGATGGTCGAAGCTTCTTGAATAATGTAGCCAAAGTTTTCTCCATTTAGCTTTGATAGGTCCAAAATCAAGATGGGTGTAATACTGTCAAAAGTCAAAGGAAACAAGATTTGACAAAGCTTTAACCTTGTGGCATAAACTTCATATGGAAGTACACTCATCAGGATTTTATTCAGTGATCTGATTTTAGCGACCTCGTGTTGTCTAGCCACTATGGACAGTTATACCTTGTCAAAATCCTGACAATTAAAGAAGCTTTGGTCATCATCATGATTTGGCTATATGATCAAACCTTCTCTAGGTTGTTGTTTAATGTGGATGCACATCCACAAACTTTGCATACTGATCCCTTGGAAAGGATGTGACAAAGCCTTGGCATTGTGGGCAAAGGGAAGTACAATTGACATAAGGATTTTGTGGCTTTGGGAATCATGCAGATTTGGCCACAAGGTCAAACCTCTTCCGTTTTATGAGGGTGCATATCTACCAAAGTTTTTGCCACAAGGCGGAAACTTTACATCCCCATACTTTGGAAACAAGATGTGACAAGGTATACTTTTGAGAAAAGTACTCATCAGGAATTGTTCCTGTCAGGATAAAATTTAGGATGCTCCATAATCAATATTGTGGACATTTAGACTTGTCAAAATTTTGATAGCTTAAGAAGTTTTGGCCATCATAAAGATTTTGCCTCAAGGTCAAATCTTCTTCAGGATTCTACTTTAGGTGGTTGCACATCTACCAAGAAGGCAAAAACCTTGAAAACAAAATGTGACAAAGTTTTGGCCATCATTAAGATCTAGCCACCAAGTCAATTCTTCTTCAGGGTTCTTCTTTAGGTGGATGCACATCCACCAAGGTTTTTGCCAAAAGGTAGAAACCTTGAAAACAGGATGTGATAAAGTTTTGGCCTTGTGGCAAAGACTTTGGTGGATGTGCACACACATACAAGGACCTGATGGAGGTTTTGACCATGTGGCCTAATCTTCACGATGGCCAAAGCTTCTTGAATAATGTAGCCAAAGTTTTCTCCATTTAGCTTTGATAGGTCCAAAATCAAGATGGGTGTAATACCTTCAAAAGTTAAAGGAAACAAGATTTGACAAAGTTTTAATCTTGTGGCATAAACTTCAAATGGAAGTACACTCATCAGGATTTTATTCAGTGATCAGGTTAGCGAGCTCGTGTTGTCTAGCCATTATGGACAGTTATACCTTGTCAAAATCCTGACAATTAAAGAAGCTTTGGTCATCATCATGATTTGGATAAATGGTCAAACCTTCTCCAGGTTCTTGTTTAATGTGGATGCACATCCACCAACTTTGCATTCTGATCCTTTGGAAAGGATGTGACAAAGCCTTGGCATTGTGGCAAAGGGAAGTACATTTGACATTAGGATTTTGTGGCTTTGGGAATCATGTAGATTTGGCCACAAGGTCAAACCTCTTCCATTTTATGAGGGTGCACATCTACCAAAGTTTTTGCCTTTGCATCCCCATACTTTGGAAACAAGATGTGACAAGGTACAATTTTGAGAAAAGTACACTCATCAGGAATTGTTTCTGTCAGGATAAAATTTAGGATGCTGCATAATCAATATTGTGGACATTTAGACTTGTCAAAATCTTGAGCTTAAGTAGTTATGGCCATCATAAAGATTTTGCCACAGGTTAAATCTTCTTCAAGATTTTGCTTTAGGTGGTTGCACATCTACCAAGGTTTTTGCCCTTGAAAACAGGATGTGATAAAGTTTTGGCCTTGTGGCATAAACTTTTGACAATATTACACATCTTGATTTTGGTCCTATCAAAGCTAGATGGAGAAAACTTTGGCTACATTATTCAATCTTTGGCCATATGGTCAAAATTTTTTATTGCTCTTTCTCCCTCGGACATAGAACTAGTAATTTCAGACATATACAAGCAAGTAGACATCCTCAACGAAGTTAATACAATCTTGGGACAACTAGGATATAAGCAAATGTCTATGTCCACATTCAATAGAATATGGACTACAAAATTCAAGCATGTAAATCTTGCAAAGACTTGTGAGTTCTCCAAGTGTAGTACTTGTTCAAAGATCAAAGAACAGTTGGGGGCAACAAAATGTATACAAGAACGTGATAAATTCTTGAGGCAACGTCGATGTCACATGCTACAACAACAAAGTTGTAGAAACCTCTACTATGCATGGCGCTTGGCATCGCAATTGAATCCACACAAAAACTTGTGCATCATATATGACAAGATGGATCAACAAAAGACATCAATACCAAGATTGAGGGTGCAATCGAAAGAGACAGACAAATGCCCTCAATTGTCAGTTTTACTAACAAGAGTTATTACACATGGACATGGGGAAGGGCATTATGGTGCCACACAAAAGCCGAACAGGAGAAGAGAAACACACAATTAGTAATTTCAGACATATACAAGCAAGTAGACATCCTCAACGAAGTTAATACAATCTTGGGACAACTAGGATATAAGCAAATGTCTATGTCCACATTCAATCGAATATGGACTACAGAATTCAAGCATGTAAATCTTGCAAAGACTTGTGAGTTCTCCAAGTGTAGTACTTGTTCAGAGATCAAACAACAGTTGGGGGCAACAAAATGTATACAAGAACGTGATAAATTCTTGAGGCAACGTCGATGTCACATGCTACAACAACAAAGTTGTAGAAACCTCTACTATGCATGGCGCTTGGCATCGCAATTGAATCCACACAAAAACTTGTGCATCATATATGACAAGATGGATCAACAAAAGACATCAATACCAAGATTGAGGGTGCAATCGAAAGAGACGGACAAATGCCCTCAATTGTCAGTTTTACTAAGAAGAGTTATTACACATGGACATGGGGAAGGGCATTATGGTCACTTTGCTTTGGGATTATGGCCTCATGATCCAAACTTCACTATTGCATCATTGTCCATGTGTTTACAAAGCTTCACTATTGCATCATTGTCCATGTGTTTAGAGAGGTTGGAGAGACATGAGAAGAGGATGGTATGCTGAGATCAAGCAATGCAATTCTGTGAGCACTAAATTCACAAAAGGCACTGGATCATCACCAAGGTAATCTCAATCAGCACATGTGTGTGGATAAGATGGTGGCATCGGATGATCAAATGGCATTCAAACGATTGCCTGAAAGCTTGCAACTACAGCTTGACAATTGTGGATCAGAGAATAAAAATCGCTACTTGTTTGCATTTTTATCACTCTTAGTGGAACATTCTGAACAGAATTAATTTCTCCTCTGATCATGATTGAATGAGCAAAAACAAGCCACAAAATGAAACGATCATTTGCAATGCTGAGCTCAAGCAATTGTTTGCTGCCTGATCCCCAAAAATGAGCTGAGAGAAAGGGGAGGCAAGGCTGAGTGGAGAGGAGGCGAACAGCTAATCATTGAAAACTTTGTAGTCATTTGCATCCAATTGATACTTAACTATTTTTTGGGTTATATGTCAAGTCCTATATTTTTTGGGTTAAAAACATACTCTCCAAGGGCACAGCAATAAGACTGTTTTCCTGTTTTCGGAGCCACTACATGCTCGCAGCTGCCAAATAATCTTCTTTGCTTCAGATTTGAGAATAAGGATTGCCTCTGCTTGCTTTGCAACTGCAGACTACAGAGGTGACTATATCAAGGCTCATGCACCATAATTTCCTAGTCCATCTTGTGCATAGCTTCCTCTCCCCATGAAGCATGCTAAGTGCTATTTCCCCATGGTCTGTGCTGAGACTGTCAGATCTTGATCTATGCACTAGCTTGATGCTTCAATGGTTGAACATCAAAGTCCTTGTTGTGCTCAAAATAACCACAAACAGCCACGAAATGCAACATTCTGAACAGAATTAATTTCTCCTCTGATCATGATTGAATGAGCAAAAACAAGCCACAAAATGAAACGATCGTTTGCAATGTTGAGCTCAAGCAATCGTTTGCTGCCTGATCCCCAAAAATGAGCTGAGAGAAAGGGGAGGCAAGGCTGAGTGAAGAGGAGGCGAACAGCTCATTTTCACGCTGCCTCAGTTCATAAACAGGTCACTTCTCTTGCTGTAAACATTATATAAACAGTCCACCTATGTTCGACCACTTACTGTGCAGGCTTTGTAGGCTGCCTCAGGTTTTTTTACCATAGGCTTCATAGGCCTTTTTGTGGGTGTGCCCACCCCGATGAGGGTAGAGTAGGGTAGAGAGGGCCCCACTTGGGGGTGCATCTGGGCCCATTTGCTGCCACATATTAGCCCCCTTGTGAGGCACAGTGGGCATGTCAGGTGTAGATGGCCATCTCTTTGGTCTGCCCCTATGGCTGTACAACAGCCTCTTGGAAGGTTATCCATCTGAACGTATAAAAAACTTATTTTATAAAGTTCGCAAACTCCACAAAAAAAGTAAATTCGCTGGACTCTGCACCCACTCGACTATTAGTCATCACACATTGATTTTCATTTCATTTGAAGAGGAGACAGTAGACAGCAGAGAGGGCAAAGGTTTAGTACTACAAGTGCAATTAGGAGAATAGAATTACCATATGCGAATGTCATGCTAGGCTAATGAAGTAGCTTGCCTATGCAATAAATTAAATCCGCTTCATATATTCAGTCTCTCTGCAGGGTAGTTCAGACTTCACTTACACAGCTACATCTATTAGAGAAGCATTATGTGGCTTATCATCAGCAACCATGAGACACACAACCCAAAAAAGCAAGGCAGATCTTGCAAACAATAACGCAACTCAAAAGATCCTTACCGGATGATGATTGTCCTTCAACGATTAGAGCTTTCTCCTTAGATCTTCCGTCACTCAAGTTTTCTCACGTATTTTGAATCGCATGTTGCGTCATGAGGGAACAGTTCTTAAGAAAATAGGAGCCCGGGCATCGTAGTAAACATCCCTCTATGAAAAGCATAAAGTAGATAGTCCCGTGTCCAAATGAGTCATTTCCTTTGGAGTAAAAGAGAGGCACGAGCTGCTGTGGTCATTCAAAAACTTTATGTGCCAAGGACTCCAAATTCCAAGAACTCCACTTCAAGGACCTCTCCATTTCAAGAACTCCAAATTCCACAGAGTCATTCCCAACTTTATGTGCCAAGGAGGAGACTTCACCACAAGAAACAGCATAGGAGGAGAGTCAATCTATGGAATGAAGTTTTTAGATGAGAACTTCGCCAAGAGACACACTGTGGGCCTAGAATTCTATCCATGGCAAACGTTGTCCCCAACACTAACGGATGGCAATTCTTATTCTATACAGTACCCATGCCTCCTTGGTTGGATGGAAAGCATGCTTACAGACTGTGGCAAGCTACTTCCATGAATCTCTTTGTCATCCACCGTAATGAAGCGAGTCACTAGGAGCTTGAGAATAAGATGCCAAAACTAGATACAGACATGTAGATCAAGTGGGAACTCTTGGAGCGTATAAACTCTATGACCCTACCATGGAAACTCGGCTTCCACGAGAAAAGTTTAAACTTTGCATTGCTGGGGGCAGAGGGCTTGCGATGGGCATTCTAGTCTGTCGATCCTCATTGTGGACTCCATGGCAAAGATCTTACAGGATTGCAACTCCATCACACAGAGGATCTGTTCTACAAAGCAAACTTGGAGTAAACTCGAAGAGCACAGTGACTAAGTTAATGAGACAACATCCTCTTTATGAAGGTAAAAAGGACCTACAAGAATGGCCGACCCTAAAAGTGATAGCATGGATGGACCTGCGATGCTTGAAGCCTTATTAAAGGCTAAAAGGACGACACTCAGACCACTGAAATAACGGAGTCTTCTTATTCAAAATGGATTTAAAAGCCCGTTATGTATAATAAAGTTTTTCACAAATTTCATAATTCTTTAACTCTATGTCTAAATGTGAAATATGTGAATTGATTGGATTTTTAAATACCTTCTGTTGAATGCAAGTTCTAGACTTACATACTTAGCACTGCTCCCCCTCCTCCCCCTTTGAGGCTCCTACAGAGACCTCAGGCTACAAAACCTGCCCTCCCTTGCAACACATGATGAGGATCTAGGTGGCCTACAGACTACACATTCATTGGGGAGGCATAGGCATCGATCCCCATGGCAACACGATCAGATCTCAACTCATTCATAGCTTGCCAGGCCAGGTTAAAGTCTATGTGTGTTTTGCAACAACAAACATTCCTGTCTTTGAGTTTCCTAATGTACCAGGGCTTACAATGCTTAAAGCTCCTCTGCCCAATTGAAATGTTCGGATTCTCATCCACAAACATGAGATATAACTCCATCTGCTGACCCAACATGCAGGAACTGTAAAGAGAGTGGGAGAGAAGCAAGGAGTCTCACTTGCAGCTTTCTCACATACACAATGGGGGAATATACACAAAGGTGGAGGCTAAAAACAGTTTTACTCTTCTTAGTTATGAAAGCCAAAAGAACTCTAAGTACAAAAGAATAGGTGAACCCTATATGTGGGTCTCAAACCAAACTCAGCTAACTAAGGTGGCATACTAACTGAGCCACTAACTAGAGTCATAAAGATAGCTGTCATCCAGCTATTATTCATGGGCGGTGTACCAATCGTATTTGCAGCTAACAAGTCAGTGACATAAATGCACAACGGTCACCCTAGCATATCACGAGTGGAGCTCGATATCTCAATACTTCCCCTCGAGCTCAATCCCAATTCTTGCACACCAAGCAGGTCTCTGAACTTGCGCAGCTTCTCTGCACCCAATGCCTTTGTGAATATGTCAGCTACCTGATCCTCTGTGCTAACATAAACTAGATCAATAAAACCTACTAGAACCTTCTCCCGCACATAGGGATAATGCACCTCAATGTGCTTTGTTCTAGCATGATAGACTAGCTTATTTGCCAAGTGTATACTACTCATGTTGTCATAATAAATGACAACTGGTCCATTTGTAGACTGATGCATATCATAAAGTAGCTTATGCAACCAAGCTACCTCACATGCAGCCATTGTTGCACCCCTGTACTCAGCCTCTATGCTCGACAAGGCAACTGTAAGTTGTTTCTTACTGCTCTAAGTGATAGCAGCACTCCCAAAAGAGAACATATATCCACTTATAGATCGTCTGTCAAAAATACTACCAGCCCAATCAGCATCAGTGTATCTGAACCCCAGTCTCATAAAACAATCCATACTGCAATGTGGACTTCACATACCTCAGTATGCGTCTAGCCGCATCCAAATGCAATTTCCTTGGAGCTTGCATAAACTGACTTACCAACCCAACAACATAGCTCAAATCTAGCCTGGTAATAGTCATATAAATCAAACTTCCTACTATGCTTCTGTATATAGTAGGGTCTTCTAGAAGCTCACCTGCATTTGCGCTCAACTTCACATTCTGCTCCAAAGGAACTGAAATAGGCTTACAGCTTATCATTCCATATTTGGACAACATGTCCAATTCATACTGCCTCTGCAAGAGCCATATCCCACTTGTGGATCTAATCACTTCAATGCCCAAGAAGTAACGCAGCTCTCCCAAATCCTTCATCTCAAACTTCTGCTTCAATAGCATTTTCACATGAAGAATATCTTCATCACTATCACTTGTGATGATCAAATCATCAACATAAATGACAAGCAGCATAATGTCTTTCTCTATTTTTCTCACATAAAGTGAGAAATCTGCCTTGGAAATCTAAAAGCCAATAGTGACAAGATATTGTCCTATCTTGTCTGACCATGCCTTGGGTGCTTGCTTCAAGGCATACAAGGCTTTCTTCAACCTGCAAACAAACGCAGGATGAACAGCATGAACATAACCTGGTGGTTGCTTCATATAGACCTCTTCTTGCAAATCACCATGCAAGAAAGCATTCTTTACATCCATCTGATGTAAAGACCATCCCTTTGATGCGGCCATAGCAATGATTGCTCTTACGGTTGCCATCCTTGCAACTGGACTGAATGTTTCATCATTATCAATGCCGTATGTCTGTGCATATCCCTTGACAACTAATCTTGCCTTGTATCTATTCACAGAACCATTTGCATTGTGCTTCACCTTATAAATCCACTTGCAGCCAATTGCATTCTTGTCTTTAGGCAAAGGCACAAATTCCCATGTAGCATTTGCTTCCAAGGCATCCATGGCTTTCTCCCATTTTTCTTTTCCCATGGCTTGCTAAAAAGAAGTGGGTTTTAGTTCGTGTATCACTTTGACCATATAGGCATAGTAAATGGCTGTAAATCCATCATATTTGAGCCTATGCATAGGATACTTAACTCTGGTAGACTTGCGCAAAATAGGCTTACTACTAGGTGCTCTCAAAACATCCCTTGTCTTCCTTACTCCCGGTGTAACAACAGAAGGAATACCCAACTCATCATTAAGGCTGTGTTTTGAGCCACTAGATTCACCATCCACATAAGAGTGACTTGCATTCACATCAACCATGGGCTGATCTACTTTCTCTTTTCTCTTTCGTGATACTTGCATACCACTATCTGTATTGCTTTGAGGAGATTCTCCTGATCTCAATCTGCCTGTCCATGGCGAAGTATGTGAACCACTGCTAGAGGACACTACAAGTCCACTAATATTTTGTGATTGCTGTTGTGAATTTTGTGCAGCATTACCATTTTGTGCATCTACATCATCAATCATATTTATTGGTTTATACCAGCTACTCATCTCATAAAAAACATCTCTGCTCACTATAAACTTACGAGTAGAAGAGTTATAGCATCTATACCCTTTCTGCTGCAGAGAATAACCAATAAAGATGCACTTCTCAGCTTTTGAATCCAACTTGGATCTCAACTCATCTGGCACATGAACATAGGCAATGCAACCAAAAACTTTCAAATGAGAAATATCTTGTTTCCTACCAGTATACCTCTCCTCTGGCGTCATGCCATGTATTGCTGTAGTGGGAATCCTGTTCATTATGTAGACTGTTGTAGCAACTGCTTCAGCCCAATAATAATCTAGCAGGTCTTTTTCGTTGAGCATGGCACGAGATACCTCTCCAATATGCCTGTTTTTCCTTTCTGCAAGTCTATTTTGCTGTGGGGTATGACTGCATGAATATTGTTGCTTTATGCCATGCTTCTGCAGAAACCTTGCAAACTCATTTGAGAGGTACTCTCCCCTCCATCTGACCTTAGGCATTTTATTTGCAAGCATGTTTCTTTCTCAACCATAGCTTTAAAAGCTTTGAAATGCCCAAACACTTCACTTTTCTTTTTTATAAAATACACCCAAACTTTTCTACTGTATTCATCAATAAAAGTGACAAAATAATGACAGCCTCCAATAGATGTAACTTTAGTAGTCCACACATCAGAGTGGATTAATTCCAATGGCCTCTTACTCTCTTGAACATGTTTAGGAAATGGTTTCCTTGCTTGTTTTTCAAATTGACAGGCTTCACATATCTTATGCATTTCTGTAACCTTGAACTTAGGCAATCCTACAACAATATTTTGGGCCTGCATTAATTTAAGTCATTGTATATTAACATGACCAATGCATTTATGTTAGATATCAATATCTGCAACTACACCGGTCCCATGTATAAACATTGCTACACTCAATTCAGGCATGTCCGCATCCAACGTAAACATCCTGTCCCTTCTTCTTCCCTTTTGCTATCAAGCGACGTTTATTTTTCATATCCTCAACAAAGCATCCATGAGGATTAAATCTGACTTGCAAGCCCTGCTCAACCATTTGACCAACAGAAACCAGGTTCTTGGTGATATTCGGGAGAAATACATCAAACAGGTATTTCTTTTTTTCATCCTGCATAGACGAAGGAATTTTACTAATCTGCACAATAGGATGTGCAGTATCATCACCAGCCTCTACAAATCCTGGTCTTTCCATTTTCCTTGCATCCTGCATCCATTCTGCATGACATGTCATGTGGTTTGTCACAGAATTGGTCATGTGCTGCACCATAAACAGATGCTCATTTCTGTCATCACCTTGTCTACTAGAGGATGCATAATTGCCTTACTGTAATTTTTCAGTCATGATCTCATTCTGCTTTTTATAGCAGTCTTTAACCATATAACCCATTTTACCACAGCAGTAGCATTCAACATTGTTGTTTGCATTTTAGCCTCTCTGCCATCCACCACGACCTCTTTGGCTCCTCCTACCTCTAAAGTTACCACGTCCTCCTCCATAGGACTGGTTTTCTTGAATTTGTTGCATATTCTAATTTCTGCCACAGCCTCCAAATCGGCCTGCTCCACCTCTGCCTCTACCTCTTCCAGCATTTGAGTGGAAGACTGCTTCTTCTAAAGTTCCTCCTTAAGAAGATGCACCACCATTTCTCTGCTCTTCAGAAATTAGAAGAGCAATCAACTCCTCAAAATCAAGAAAATTCTCATGGACGGCAATGGATGTACGGAATTATGCATAATCCTTTCCTATACCATTCAAGGTCATAGAAACTAAATCATCATCTTCCATTGGCAAGTGCATTTGTAATCTTCTTCACCTTCATGTAGTAGTCATTGATATTCATATTTTCTCTCTGCACATTATGCAACTCCTGCTTGAGTTGCATTTTCTTGGCTTGCGTATTTGTGCTATACATTTTTGTCAAAGTATCCCACGCCTCCTTCGACGTGCTTGCATCCTGAATATGCACAATCATAGAATCTGAAATACTGATACAGAGCCAGTATATAACTTTTCTGGCTCTCTCGTGCCAGTCTTTAAATGCCTCTGCAACTCCTGTTGATTGGGAACATTAGGAATAACTGGTTCTTCTTTAGCTCTAGTAATGAACTCCCAATAGCGTTTTCCCTTAAGGAAATTCGTCATTCTAAACTTTCATGCTTGGAAGTTTTTCTTATCAAGCTTTTCAGTGACAATCTGTGAAAGAGCATCAGACGCCATTACAGAACACTGTAAAATATTCTATCACTGTAAAAAAACACAACTTC
The DNA here is from genome assembly GCF_047967505.1 of Dipteris shenzhenensis. NCBI lineage: Eukaryota > Viridiplantae > Streptophyta > Polypodiopsida > Gleicheniales > Dipteridaceae > Dipteris > Dipteris shenzhenensis. The sequence goes on along the minus strand of NC_141624.1, from coordinate 960,427 downwards.
TGTCTCACAAGGGCAAATTTGCAAAACTAACGAGAGTGGTATTTGACCACACAGTCACTTCCTAGTGACGATTATGCATCAACAAGCAATAAGAATGATTGTGTCACTCCCAATATCTCTGCGCACAGGCATACGATGTAATTTCTACAATAACCTGCACAACAGTGGTCGTACAGCAAAAACAGGGTACTTTCCTGAGTGCCTGCGAAAAACTTCCGTCACCAAAACGGGCCTCAAAATGGCCTCGAATTAAAAAAATAATTTCACCGTAAAGGGCGTCCCAATCTAAGACAGTGCACTCTTGCACTTTCCGGCTGTGCTACTTGCAGAGATTTGCTCCCAAACTCGAAAAAAAGGAAAGCAACACTGATCCTCTTACTAGGACACCGCGAACTTGGGTGACATAAATGCACAACCGTCACCCTGGCATATCACGAGTGGAGCTCGATATCTCAACAAGAACAACATAATGATGAGCTGTCTTTTTGCTACTACTAAAAGAATATAAAACACAGTCTAATTAAAGTATATAATGAAGCAAAATAATTTTCAACCACGGCACTGGTTTAGGAGAGTCACAATTTCAATCACTAGGCTTGTTTAGGACTGTCAACCACCGGGCTAGTTTATGACACGTTTAGGAGAGTCACAATTTCAACCATCGGGATTAGGTTAGAACAATGTCACAGTTTCAACCATCGGGATGGTTTAGCCTGACGGTCTCAACTTCACATATTAGACAATAACAAGTATATTTCTTTTCATTTTTGAATTTCACCATTAGAAAATAATAATATATTGCTTTTCATTTTTGAATTCCATAATTTAACAGTGGTATATGACCTGAATAGTAGGAAATTAAATTGAACAAATTTAAGTACTAAGAAACACAATAATTTCAATCACTAGGTTGGTTAATAACTAATGTCTGTTCAACCACGCTTGTTTAGGACAATCACATAATTGGTGATGAGCTGAAACAACCATGATTGCATGATGTTCCAAGCACCGGGTTGGTTTAGTAAAATAACAATATATTACGAAATATATTATTGTTAATGTTTGCCCAACCATGCCACCGGGCTGGACAACTAACGTCTGTTCAACCACGCTGGTTCAGGACAATCACATAATTGGTGGCGATTGAGTGAACCAGCCTATGGTCGCATGATGTTCCAACCAGCGAGCTGGTTTAGGACAATCACAATTAGTCCAAGCCTGGTTTAAGAAATGAAACAAGTAAACTGTCCCAAAGCTCAATCACAAACAACCACCGGGCTGGTTTAGGCACCACTAACTTGCGTTGTATCTAGTATGTGTATGATATGCTCCTCAAACACCTTACGTCCCATCCACTTCTTACAGATGTCCTTTCTATTTGGAGAAACTCTCATATTTTCATGCCAAAATGTCGTCACTGTAGTAATAACTTCCGCACTTAGGCTGTCTCTCCTTTTCTTGCATTCTGTTGAAGCCCATAGACTTCTCAGATCGGGATGATCATGTATTGCTTCTACTCTATGTTCAACAGCTAGAGCCATGTTGATCGTTCTGATTAACATCTTTAACATTCTACGCATAAGATGTTTCTCCTTTGTTTTAGGAGACACCAACATAGTTAATGTCGCCCTCTTTGCAACTAGTTTATCTAAGCTGTGCACCCCTTTCACTTTTTGTAGGCCATTTCTCAGGTTAGAGAGCATCGCCTCTTGGGCATGCATCTCCCGAGGTGTTGGTAGGGTTGTTACTCTATGAACTTTAGGATACAAGCTAAAGCTTGTGAAGACTCGAGACTGGTAATCACCTGAATGGCCTAATGTTACTATCTCTTTTTGTTCAATTTAAGGCTCTCAGTATGCACTGTTGTTAACTTTTATATTTGAATGGTTATAGCTACTACCTGTAATCTTTTGGCCTTTCAAGCTCTCATCAATTGCTAAGTTTTTATAAATGTATGATCCTCTGTTCAATTTTTTCTTAGTATAAGTTGATAATTTTTATATAACCTATTAGTAGACGTAGATGTACATTGTAATCTCTTTTGCTCAATTTTCACTTGATAAATTGTACTTTTGCTCTCATAACAAGGACTAAAATACAAAGAAAGAAGGACTACAATTTCCTTGGTTTACGACCAAAATAGCACTAAAATAACTCCAATGATCCCACCGTTGTGGTTGCATGGAGATACATCTAGAAAAATACAATTAAACTTTCAAAAAATGCAATTAACGATATGGCCCTTGAGGGGTCCCCTCTAGGGGCAAGGGCCATATCAAAGTGCATTATACATTATATAGGATGCCACTGAACAGAAATGGCATGTTGATATGGCCCTTGCCCCTAGAGGGGACCCCTCAAGGGCAATATTGTCAATTGCATTTTGCTTGGTTGTACAACGGAATACATTTTTCTTGGTACACAAATATATAACTCAAAGAACCAACATGGTGGCTTTCATAGATCTCCTTATGTTTGCCAACATGCTAGTCATCATAGAACTCCTCCTATAATATGCAAAAATAGGTAATGAAGCTATAACTCCAAGAATTAGCACGGTGGTCTCTCTAAGACAACCTTGAATTTTGGGCGATGATAGGCTAGATATTGCGCTGAGGCGATGCTCAGAATGATAGATTGCGTCTCATTATTATACTAAAAACTAGCGTGGTGGTCTCTCCAAGACAACCTATGATTTGCACGGGTTGCAGGCAAAGATGTGGCAAAAGGTTGTACGATGACAGGTGATCAGGTTAGAGATTGCACTGCGGCGATGTTCAGAATGATAGATTGCATCTAATTATTATGCCAAGAACTAGCGCGGTGGTCTCTCCAAGCCAACCTTTAATTTTAATGATCTACATGGATGCGGTGTCCATTAACAGGTGGCAAAGCTACAGCAAAAGGATGCTTGATGATAAGTGATCAGGCGACATGTGCGCTACGTGAAGCAGTGTAGAGATGCCATGTGTCGAGCTATGCGGTGTTCAAAACAAATAGATTGTGTCTCATTATTATGCTAGTACACCTTCATGACATCAGAAAAATTTTCGACAAGAGCGTGGGTCCGCACAAAATTCAAATATTCACCCAGGAGCGCGTCGCATCACAATCCCAAAATGGCCCCAAAAATAGTTCCATGATTGGCTACACCCAAGCAAACATTGACACATTTCTCTTGAATCTTCATCTTAATTTAGTCAAATGTTGAGTGGCCTTGAGAATTATGTGATGCTTTATAATATCTTCAAAAGCAATCTGCTAGATAAGTCGATTGAAGTCAACTATATGCCAATGCCTTTAAATTGTGTGGCTAAATTGTTTCTCCTTCATAGTTAGATGTCCTACCATCTATATCCTCACTACAATGACAAATCCATGACCAACATCATAGTTACATGTGCTAGGCCATTTATATCCTCTAGTCTATTAAGAACATCAAGAGCAAACGTCATAATAAGATGTTCTAATACCCTCCACTCTAGTGAGAACATCATGACAACTAGATGTTTCATCATCTATATCCTCCACTCTTTAGGCCATCCCTCTAGCACTTGGCCCCAAGTTATTTTCATTTCATTGTTTTCATTAAGATTCTATCCATTGGAGGACAAAAAAGTCGCCTCTTTGTTAATCAGATTTCTTGGTCTTCCTCAAGTTTACCATCGGCTCTTGGCCACGATTGGTGGAGCCTCCTTTGCACCGGTCAACGAGATTCCTCCCCATTCTTTCCTCTCTTTTCCTATTTTTATTTCATGATTTCCATTGGCCTGCAGCTAGCGCCTTAAGTGCTAGCTACAGTGATGGGCATAGGAACCCTCTCTTCCCCTCTCTTCTCTTATTCCCTCTTATTCCCCTCTTTCCCTGTTTTCCTCCCTCTTTCCCCCCTCTTTCCCTCCCTCTATTATTTTCTCTTCTTCCTCCCCTCTCTTTTCCTGTCTTTTGCATATGCTTATGCATGAGCTCATAAGCATATGCTTATGCTTATACATGAACTCATAAGCATATGCTCATATGCTTATGCTTATGCTTATGCTTATGCATGAGCATATGCTCATATGCTTATGCTTACGCATGAGCTTGTGCTCATATGCTCATGCATAAGCATAAGCATATGTTTTCTCTTGTCCTCTCTTTTCCTTCTACTCTTTCATCCTCTCTTCTCTCTTTTCTCCTCTCTTTTCTTCTTTTCCCCTCGCAATGCATCCAAATGGCCTAAAGCATCCACTGCAACCCAATGCAAACTATGAATGAGCACACATAAATTGGTTTTGAAGTGGATGTTTAGAGAATATGGTTTTAAAAAGATCTTAATGAGTGGGAATAAGGGTGAAATCATGGATAAGTGGTAACATTTTTCTCCTTTTTGAAGGCTTTCACATGGGGTGTAAAAGATGCATTTTCCAACATGGTTGGAAGATGTTTTAAATTTCCAACATGGGGGAAAGATCTTTAATATGATGAGAAGAATCCTAGACATGCCACTTCAATCTCCCTCATAAATGGTGGTAGAAATCCTATAACATTCAATCGAACACTTCCTTTTCTCATGTCAACTTCCCACTAGCAGATAGAGGTATGACATGACATAAAAAATCACGTTTTTAATGATTGGTTGAACTTATAGGCACTTTATGGCTCTATCAATTGCTCTTTTTCATGTTTTCTAATGTTTAAGACAATAAAAGAACCTCTATTTGCACTTGCTCGGTGACACCACTTGCATTGTTTAACAGAGGAAGCTAACCGATGAGTTTCCATTTTATGGCAAACATTACATAAAGGCCATTTTAATTTGGATTAAATGAAAATTTGTACATTTGATGATTGATGACTTTGCGACAAACAAACACAAATGGAAGGAAAATCATGCTATTTTGATTTCATGTTCAAAGCTGCATGACATGGTGGATCCTTTTAAAGACCAACACAATAAACAACACCACATCGACAAACTACATGGGGTCAACAAATCCAAGTTGCCCAAAGTTCCTCAAACACCATGCAATGTTCCTCAAACCCCATGCAATCGATGATGCCACACTTTAAGATCACCGCGAATCACGATGCCTTAATGAGTCATACTCAATGCCCAGTCATGCAGGTCATGACATCTCTGCACAAACATAAAGACCCAGGTGTCCGAACTCCAAAAACTTGTGCAGCCTCAATAGACATGACAGCCACCACCAAAACCTTCTCTGATACCATGTTGGCACGTGCAGAGCATGCCATGTGGCACCTAGATGTGAGCTGGGTGTGGGGTCCCCAGTCCCTCCCCATAGCTGCTCACAAAGCTCCATAGACCCCAAAAAGTCTCGGGAGGGGATAGACTGTGGAGGGCTCAAGAGTGCTTTATATCCAAGGTTCTCCTAGGGGCACAAGTTCTTATGGGTTGCACCCTCTCCATGTACACATAGTAGAAGCATGCGGCTTCCTCTAACTCTTTGTATTTTTCCATGGACCACTTTGTGTATGCAAGGATGAAGGCCATTACCTCCAACATAAAGAAGCAAGTGGTTTGACTAGTAGAGAAATTTTCTCCCTACTCATGTGTTAGGTGTGTTTGCATTGGTCTAGATATGGTCGATTGCAGATCCCTAGATTGTTGTAGGTCCGTTGTTGAGTCATTGCATGTTCTGGTGGACCATGAAGTCTTGTAGTAGCCGTTCCATGTTCGAGGAAGAAGCATTGAAGTCAATGTTGAAGTCACCGAGCATGAACATTATAATAGAAGCTAGGACAAGCTACATCAAATTTTGCATTGTTTGAAGTAATGTTTTTGTTAGTGTTTTTGGTGATTTGTATGCATTAGGGGAGAATTAGGGTCTCAAAAGTGCCTCATAAGGAATGCATTAGGGAATGCTTAGTAGGCTAATGCAAGGGGCTTGGAGGGTCCCAAAGAGGCCTAACCAGACCAACCTAGGTGGGTTAATAAGCCCACATTTGAGTCCACCTCTCCCCCCATCAATGAGGGGAGGGGGACACTTTTTGAAATTTGAATTTCAAATTTTGAATCTCTCTCTCTCTCTCTCTCTCTCTCTCTCTCTCTCTCTCTCTCTCTCTCTCTCTCTCTCTCTCTCTCTCTCCTCCTCCCTCCTCTCTCTCCACCTCCCTCCCTCCTCCTCCCTCTCCCTCTCCCTCTCCCTCTCCCTCTCCCTCTCCCTCTCCCTCTCTCCTCCTCTCCCCTCCTCCATCTTGCTCCTCCTCCCTCCTCCCTCCTCCTCCTCCTTCTGGCTCTTTCTCCCTCCTTCATCTCTCCTCCTTCTCTAGCCACCCTACTCCCTCTCCTTTGCTCCTCCCTCCTGTAGCAGCTCTCCCCTCCTCATCCCTCTTGTAGCATCTCCCCCCTTCTCCTCCCTTCTGCAGCAACTCCTTCCCTCCCTTCTACACCAGTGGCCCTACTCTCCTCCTCCTCTTCCTCTTGCCCTAACCTACTTCTCCTCCTCCCTCTTCCTTGCTAGTCTCTCCCTCTCACTACTCCATCTTTGCCAACTCTCCCCTACATTTCATCCTGCATCTCACTGATACATCTCCTTGAGTACTCATGGCACCATTTGAGGACATATCCAACAAGTACCATGTGAACTTACAAGTGGAGGCTGAATATGCAAGCACACGATGCCGTTTGGGATTCAGTGCAACTCCTCAAAGTGTGCTCCATAGTCTTTGATTATAAGGGGAGAAGCATCTTGACCTTTGGGTGGATGGAAACTTGTATCGTTTAGACCCTGCCACCCAAGAGTCCTCCTTTTCATACAGTTCATGATGTTGTTTAGTTTGTTGGCAATGAACATGCTAGATTGCTCAGTTATTGCAATCGTTTGAACCATTCTCAAACATCGGCTATGTAAGAAAGTGAGGTGTAGAGAGCCTAAGTAGAAGAACTAGCACATTTGGGAATATTACTATCGTGGCAATGCATGGTAGTATGCAGAATCTCCAATTGCAAAACAAGGAACTTAGTGTGACAAAGCACATGCATTGGACTTGGAGCAATAGGAATTGGAAGAATCAATCCATAAGCTCAGTGAAAGCAAACAAGATTTTAAAAGGTCTATCTATGGCCAAGTTCAACATGCTGTGTGGAGAAGGAATGAGAGAAGTCGATAGAACAAGTACAAAAGTTGAAGGGAACAGCTTTGGGACTGAAGGAGAGAAAAAGACAATTGCAATTTATGGATGCATTGTTAACCAATAGTGGTACCCAAAAGAGGAGAGTACGGACTGCAAGGTTAGTTCCCCAAATTTTCAATGAAATTTTTTACTCCAAAATATTCATGGTGTTGCATTGTTTCCACTAAGACTCATTTGTACTCTACTTTAGGAATTTCATGGAGTATGTGATGGGAACAATTGATATGGATGATAGTGATCCTTCATATGTTCTAAGAAGTTTAATAAAGCTTTAAGGCTTGCACATCAAGAAACAAACCAATGTGCTAGAGTAAAGCTTGGAGGATACCATTGTGTAAGTGGCACAATGACTTGGAAGAGTAAAAAGAAATTTGGCATCCAAAGTTTGAGATGAATGCTTTCAATAATGTTTACATGGATGTAGAGAATTTGTAGAGAGCCATGGTCAAATTCTATGGGATGAGAGAAGAAGGTAAGAGAAATTCCCTCTTTGCATTCAACTTTACTTCTTCTCATTTCAATATCCTTGCTGTATTTCTCTTTCATTGTACAAATGGCAAGCTAGTATTTGTTATAAAAATGAATGAAGCTCACTTTGGTAAAAGAGCATAAGCTAGATAGGGTGAGCATTTGTATTACGAATGACGCCTTGCATTTTGCTGAAGGGGATGAGGAAATTGAGCAGGGATTCTCATCAATCCAATCTAAGAAGGGCATATGGTGTCTTGCAACCTTTGAGACCCCAAAGGAGTGCCACGAGACATTGAAGTGGGTTTTGGAGAGAGCCGGTATCTCGTTAATTATTCAAAGACAAGAGGTAGGGCAAACATTAATAGTGGATGGGCATGGAACGTTTCAAATTGAATGGCATCTAACTGGTGATTTGAAGACCCTCAAGTGCTTGTATGGTTGTGATACAAGTACAGATGCAAAATGGACATGCTTGTATTGCACCCACTCTTAGAAGATGCAAAAGGGAAGCCTACAGTGGGAAAATGACATCCTTTCTTGCAACCAAAGTGCATCCCCTGATCGGCACAAAAAGGATACTAAGTGGGACTCCATTCTACCAATTCCATTAGAGCGGATACATGTGTGTACTTTGCACGCTAAATTGCGTTTACTTGATAAGCTACTCTATCTCCATCTAGTTTATGCTTGTAATTTGAGGCCACAACAAGTCTCTGCACAATGCATTGCCAAAAGCTGAAGAACTGCTCTCACTAATGGGACTTCACGGAGGCAATGTGAAGCTTAAGTAGGACAAGAAACAATCAGGAAAGACAAAAAATCTTCTTGTTAAAGTGTCCATGGGTGGAGGAAAGGCAAGGAGATTCTTGTCCAACCGCAATGCTGATAAAGAAAAACATAAATTGGCTCAAAGCACCCTAGGTTGGGAGTACTGGAAAGCTTTGTGTTAGTGCACTATGAATTAAGCTTCACATCCGTGAATTGCTACTTTGAGAGCAAAACTGTGGAAAAAGCTTGATGCATTTATAAAGTTGTTTAAACAAGGTCAAATAGATGAGCTTTATTATGAGAGATCAGGACAGCATTGGAAAAAATTTTGTGCTTTAAACTTGAGTCAGTTTATGTTTCTAATACGATGTTTTTCTTTACAACATATTCTTTATGCACATGCACCATGGTTTGTGGAGCAATGGGGCCCTCTGTCCATTTGGAATACTCAAGGAGTGGAGAAATTGCACTATAGAGCAAAGGCAACCTACTTTAAGAATACAAGGCATGGGGGTGGTATCACGCGAAGCAATGCACTACATGAAATGTTCAACTAGTTTTATAGATGTCTAGAGGCCACGACTCTCAAGCACGACAAGGTAGAGGTCTCAAGTCTCGCAAAAGCAGTATCCTAATCCATGTCACAGCATACTTCACATAATTATTTCAAAACCACCTCATTTGCCTTGTTGTGCCTCTTAATACATTCATGTTAAGAATAAAGATGGTGTTGCTGCTCCCAACATGCATCCCACATGTCCATTTACCCTATAAATTTCCAAAACAAGTAGCTTAGTGTTCCTTGGAGTCCTATAGACTACCCAAAAGGGAGCATGGACCTTCTACTATACCACAACCACCATCTTTGTCTTGTTCTTTACATTGTTTGGTATAAAGTGAACCCTACAAGGCCTTTGTTTTGCATGCCATCTCCGACAGGAACATCATATACTAGTCAATAACATGTATCATCATCCACATCAATAACTATTGAAGATCTCCTGTTGTGTGTAGTTGATTCTCAATCACCTATCAAAGGTATAGTAGCCTTGTATGCATGTGCATGCAATGTTCTTCTTGATGGCTCTGGCAACTTGTATAGGACTATATGAGTGAGTTTTTTATCCATTAGGTGCTAAAAAATGTGTCCTACTTCTATATGCATCCCTAGATCATTTGAGTCCTCTTTGTTTATAGGAGGGCCATTTTCCACATCAATAACACAAAAATAAAATAATGAAATCTTTGGGTGATAGGCATCACTAGCAAGCTAATTCCCATGTTTAGACTCTGAGAGATTGGTTCATGGTGTAACACTACCATGTGTGCTTTTATCCACCTAAAATGAATTATTTAAGTCAAGATTTGAATATTCTGTTCTTTGATGAGTCTCATTGAAAACATCGATATCTTACCAAAATCATTACATTGGCCCAATGTGCTATTCTAACATCTCACCAATTGCATTAGCTATGTGTCATCATCTTTGAGATTTTGATTTCTCCACTATTGCTTTATCAGCCTTACTTGTGCCTTTGGTGCTTTATTGGTTTCTTCCAAGTGCCACTTCTTACACATCTCTTTATGGTAGGTGAGGGACATTTGAATAAAGAGGATCATGTGGCCAATAGAGGTGAGTGGGAAGGTAACGGTGCCAAAGGCACCATGGGTCTATACTCCAATGTTCAAAGTCTTAAACATGACATTTGAATCAATACCCTACTTGAATATTTGAACCCTTAAACAAGCCATTTGAATCAATATCCCATGTGAATATTTGAAGCCTTTAACCAATATTGAGTGGGAGGGGAAGGGAGGGGAAGGGGGATGGGGAGGGGGGGGGAGGGGTGAGGGAGGGAAGGGGAGGGCAAGGTGGGGATGGGGATGGGATACATGAATCACATATCTGGAAAATACCTCACTGTGTGTGTGTGTGTGTGTGTGTGTGTGTAAGATTTGACAACACCCCTTTGCATAGTGAAAAGACAAAAGAGCGAAGCTAGACAATGGAATAGGATTAATGGAAAAGTTTATACAAGTCGGTGAATCCTTGTTTATAAAGGAGACCAGCAGTGGGCCATTTTGTAGAAATGACTTTGTGGAAACTGTATAGAAATTGAGCTTGGATAAGTCCAGGAGAGCATCACTTTTATTGAAGAGGGGAGTCTACCTACTTGCTGCTACCATCCAATAAGAAAAATGGTGAGAACTAGCTTTAACTTAAGTTGGGAAGACAGGTGTCATCAACACCTCTCCCTTATTACCACGGTCACAATAAATTTAAGAATTAGCCTGAGACTAATCAAGTTTCAAATGAGAACTTGCAAGTGTGAAGTTAACTAAAGTAGCCTTTAGGAAAGGAAAGTGGAATAATAAATAAGGAGATTAATGTGAGCATCTAATCACACTAAGATTAGTACAAGAGATAAAAAGCACATAGATGTATATGTGTATATATATATATATATAAATTAATGAAGAGAATTATTTTGAACATGGAAAAATTAAAGGAAGGAGGGTAATTAAAGGAGGTAGATCAAAAAGGGAATAATTTTGGGGAAATGATAAGGGGATGTTGTAAAGGGAGATTTTGAAAACAAGAGGAGAAAATAAAAGGGAAAAAATTCGGGTGAAATTTAGAGATAAAGAGGGGAGGGAAAAAGAAGGCGAGCTCGGCATGATAAGAAAGAACTAATAAAAAGCTCAAGAAATTAAAAAATTGTTAATAAAGAGGTTTACATTAATAAATGTAAGGTTTTAGAGAGGTAAAACAAAATTAAGAGGTTTATAAGGGAAACTAAGAGGTTTAAGGGAGGGGGGGTGTTTGGGGAAGCATAAAGGGAAGAGAGGCTAGAAAATTAGAGAAATAGTAGAAAGGGGAGAATTAGTATAGTAGTAAAGAATAGTTTAAAATATGAGGGAAAAAGGGTGTGGGGGGTTGTGAGTAAGAGAATAGAGGACCATATTAGGGGAAAAGGGGAAAAACCCAAACGAAAACGTGGCAAAAAAGGGAGTAGGACGTCCACGATTTTGAGGGGACCTGGGAGTCTGTGGAAGTTATAGAACCCCATCATCGATGAGTAAATGGGCACCGCAGTTGAGGTACAAGGAGGTACATGCACAATAGTACAGGAGTTTTGGCACGGAGAGGCAAGGCCAATGTAGACGAGCCTCGAGGCCAGTGAAAGGCACGGAGTCCAAACACCGTGGCAAAGGGACAGTGCCACAGCGGGCTGCACACGAGCATCTAGAGCAGAGGCAAGTAGCAGAACACTACAGAGGCTATGTAGGAGGCCGTGAAATGGCAAAGGGAAGCAAGGGTAAATGCATAAATGGACATGGGGGTAGCACAGGCATGAACAGTAAGGTGAAAGTACGAGACATGGGGGTGGCACGGGTATGAAGAGCAAGGCGGCACAGCGAACAATGAAGCTTAAGGAAGGGGGTGCAATTTAAATAGGAGGTGTTCAGCAACAATCGAGGTTGAATAGGGAGAGGGATGGTTCAGGCATCGGGGAGTAGGGAATAGGGCCGACACATGCAAGTTTTTGGGAAGAGGAAAAGTCGAAATGAATTAGTTAAGGCCCAAGGGGTAGGGGGTTTTAAGGGGTAGTAGAGGTGTAGTTAGCATGATTAGGGATTGTTAGAGAGTTTGTGTGTGGGTATAGGTAGGTTTGGGATAAAATCTTAAAATTAGAATAATTAAGGGATAAAAATTAAAGAAAAGAAAAAGAAAAAAAGGAAGCCTTAGGAAATTAAAGGAAGAGGTAATACCTACAAAAGTCATAGAAATATAAAGAAAAATAGAGTTATAAGAAATAGTGGGTAGTTTCTCAATGATAATTTAGAGAAAATAGAAATATTAGGAAAGAAGGGGGAAAGTAGAGAAATAAAAAAAGGATTAGGGAGCACTTAGGAAAAGTTTTAGAAAAATAAGAAAGAGGTTAGAGAGAGAAATAATGGGAGGGGGGAAGAAGAGAGAGCGAAGTGGATGGGGGGGGGGGGAGAGAGAGAGAGAGAGAGAGAGAGAGAGAGAGAGGGAGAACAGGGGGGAAGAAAATAGGTAAAATATAAAAAATTAGGAGAAAATTTTAGGAAGAAGATTAGAAAGAAGGTAGGAAAATATTTTTTTGGAGAAATTTAGGCAAAAATTTGGAAACAATTGGAGGAAAATAGGAAAAAGTAGGGAAAATTAGGAGGGAGAAAATAAGGGGACTTAGGGGGAGGGATATCGGGAAAATTTTAGGGAGTTAAGGAAAAATTTAGGAAAATGAGGGTGAATAGGGAATTTGGGAGAAAGGGAGGGAAGAGAAGGGTAGAGAAAGAGTGAGGGAACAATTCTGGAGAGAGAGAGAGAGAGACAGAGAGAGAGAGAGAGAGAGTGGGGGGAAGATACTTTAAACAGGTTTTCGAAGGTTAATAAGGAAGAAAAAGTGATTAGTATGGTCAAAAGGAAAAAGGGATAGTAAGTGTGTGTGTGTGTGTGTGTAGATCGAGCGGCCACGGCAGCTAAACGCAAAAAAAATAAAATTAAAAAAAACTTTTTTTCCCCTTGTTGGGGCTTGGAGGCGGCGACCACCAGAGCATGTATTCTATAGAGAGCTCCCTCCGCTCTCCAACCCTTCCTCACCCCTCCCCTCCCCTTCCCCCTTCCCTCCCCTCAAATTTTCATTTCTTTTGTTGTTTTTTTTAACACTCGGCAGCCACGGCCGCGGCCACTAAAGCATGAATTAGGGAGGCCCCTTGCCCTTCCCTTCCTCACCCCTCCCCCTTTCCCTCCCCTCCCCCTTCCCCTTTGCCTCCCCTCTCCTCTTCTTTCCCCCTCCCCTTCCCTTTCCCCTTCCTTTTCCTCTCTCTCTTACCTCCCTCCCTTTCTCTCTTTCCCCCTCCCTCGCCTTCATCAATGGTCACATCGTGAATCCCACACTGGCATGGATGAACTAAAAGCCCTGCAAGCATGTCCATGCCATGTCGACAAGTGCAACACACGAGGATATATTGAGGTACATTAAAGGTGCACATAAATTTAGTTGGACTACTAAGAAATTAGTGTTGCATTTCAATTAATTTGTGGTCATACTAGAAGTAGGTAGAGCTACATTGAAGAATATTGCATGCATTGTGATTAACCATGGTAGGTGATGACCACTTGTAATGGGGTATTGTGTTAACCATGGTAGGTAGTAACTAATGGGGATGCCAAAACTTTCATCTATTATACAAATATGTTTTATATACAAGGATGCACTTATAGCATACTTAGCTCATAATATATCAATCTTTTGATGTACTAGCTAAGAATATCCTAGGTCTACCAATCTAACTATGTACTCTACTGAATTAATAGTATAATATCTAAAAGAATAAAGTCACATTTACAGAATGAGCTAAAGGGAGTACTCATATGCATGCTTTTGCACAAAATGCTTGATGCGCTCCACCTGATGTTGAGATGATGGTCCATAGCATATGGGATTCTCCAAACATGGGAATTATTACTAGTATACATAGCTATTATATTCCCTTAATCATTCTTATGTGTAGCTTAATGGACCTTGCAAACCGTTTTGCAAATTTGTTAATGTCCATATGTTATTACACATTCAAGGATGAATGTGTATTTTTATCGGGCATAGCCTTGTATACACGGCAAACTTGAAGTTCTTTACTAAGGTGGGCATAGCTCTATATACAGAGAAAAATTTGAACTCCTTGAGAACTTGAGTCCTTTACTGCTATTATACATTCAAGGATGAACGTGTTTTTTTGGTTATGTACACAGAAAATTTGAACTCCTTCGGGTATGAATGTTGACATGATGAGTTGATTGAACCTCCGATCAGCCCTACGAGTGCGTGTGTGGCGTTGGAGAAAGAGAAAACAGAAAGCTCTCGCATCTGATTCATTTCTCCATTTGTGCTGCAGTCGCTGCCGGATCTACGGACGTGTTATAAGTATCTGCTCTCGACAGCGATAATTTCTTGCAGCTTCAAAGTGCAGGCAAAATTTGCCTCTGGACAGCATCCGGGTGTGAGATCGTCGCTCGAGTCTTCCGAAAACTGGACAGAGAACCAAAGCTTCTTGATCTTATTGCGTTCAATTGGGTCCCCGGATGAGAGCTGGTGGCATTTGACGCAGGCATCGTCATTTCATACTTTGAACACTCTTTCCAGAAGAAACTGGCCGTTGACACATCGTACAAATCTACATCTCGGATATGTGCCTCGGCGTCCCATTCGGCAGAAAACGCTTTCTCATTGGAGATCTGTCAGGATTCTGAAGGTCTGCGGATGGCGCTGTCCGTCTATCCATTTGGACATATAACTGTCCATCGAGCGACTCTAGTGTTTGGGACTCGGGAGATCATCCTCGTTTCTCCACGCAAGGGTTGAGCTCCTCGGATTGAATCAGCCCGTGAAAGTCATCTCTTGAAAAGCCCGAAGAGCTACGGTTACCTGCCGCAGTCTGGATCAATTTCCTGAGAATCGTCGAGCAGCTATTGTCCAGGCATGTGGACAGCTCCGTCTTCCCTCACATCACCCGGCGGAAGGACGTCTTCATAGATCGTAACAACGACACTATCGACAAGATCAGCCATGTTCTGAATGGATGTATTTCGGTGATTGACTTTTACATCCTGTCGACACAATGGGCAGTTCAAATGAAAATCGAGCCATTTATCGATACAAGGCACATGGAATGCATGCTTGCAAGCCGGTAACATCCTTATCAAATCGTCAGCTTCGAAAGAGCCGAGACACACCGCGCACTCGCTAGCTTTTACATCTGCGGTTGTCTTCGCAAACTTTTCGATCGGAATCACTCTATTCAAGAACGACTTGTCAAGAGTACTAGAGGCCGGCACACGCAGTACCGGCCTCGGCCTCGTTTCATTGATCTGCGTATCAGGAGGAGGCGTGCGGGCGGATGCCCGCATCAGGCATGCACAAAAAGCTCCGATTGCGATTGCGATGGCAAAGCCAAGGGCGGCGTTGGCACCAAGGGAGGCGGAGTTACTATGAGGAGGAGCTGGCGGAGAGAGAAGGAAGTGAGGGGAAGCTGGTGGGCATAGGTCTCGGGGGACATAGAAACCATGGCAATAGATAACGTCGTTGTCCATGGGAGAGCGCTAGGCTCAGGCAGTGCAAGGTAGGCGTGGAGGCGATGGAAAGAGGTGGAGGTGTAAGGCATGGAGGCATTGCAGCAGGAGGAGGAGGAGGAGCAGCAGCAGCGAGCGGGGGAGGAGCTTGGGTTCTCTCGCCGTTGCACCTTGCATTGAACGATCGCCATATCAGCTTCTCCATCTCTCATCACCTTGCCTTTGGCACCACCCCAACGCTAGATTCCAACTTATGATTTTATATGGAAAACACAAGCTCTTTTAAAACATGACACAAAGACATTATGCTAGTGAGGAGTTCTTGAATAGTGATTCATAGAAAACACACCTTTATTTTTTGGTTATAAGAAACTCATATTAACAAAGGAAAAAACAAGGTGAATGAATTCTTCAAAAGGCCTTCCCGAACAACACAGAGAAGGAGAATCCTCCGCGTAATAAGTATCAATAGCAAAGACAATAAAAATGCAAGGAGGAGCAAATAAGACCGTATTAGGAAAAGTAGGAAAATCCAATGAAATTGGAACTCTTCAAATTGATTTTGAAGGAATAAAATGAGCTATTTTTTGTTTAATTGAGCTTGCTTAAAACTCTCAAGTTTGTTTCTTTTATGTTAGTGGCATGATTTGTGGAATATTTATAATTGAATTGGACTAAAGGCTTTATTTCCATTAAGATATTCAATTGCTCATAGTAAAGCCCTATCATATATGCTAAAGGTTTGCATAAAATTGTAATCATAAGAGGATAAGGACATGTTTAAAGGTGACCAATAATGAAGGCGAAGTCCTACGAGAAGATACTCATATGACTGAGAGTTGGGAGAAGAAGTCAACATTAGTATTTTGGATGGAAGCTATTGAAAGGAAGGTCTAGGGAGGTGAAGCGTAAAAGCTATAGCAATGAGCTAGTCATATAAGGAATGTGGATTTTGTAACATTCAAAAAAGATATCTATATTAATGAAAACATTGGGCCTAGAACCTACAAACACTATTTATCAAATAGGCTATTCTGTCCTATCACAACATACATGGTATGGGTCATTGTTTGCTTGGGTATAGCCATTTTTTGTGAGGTTCAGGGACTTTTCTATATATAGCTACCTTGCATGACCCCATAACTTATGCATTGCTCAACGGAATTCGGCAAACTTTGTCTTAAGTTATAGTACACATTTCAAACTTGAACATGAGAGCAAAAAATTATGGAATAAGGATTTGGAACAAGACTGTTAAAGCATTACAAGTGCTACATTGCATGTGAAGCATGCATCCTCAAGACTATATGATATAGCAATTTATTCAAAAACATCAAAATTTTATCCTATACATACATGAAACCAAGTAATCATTCTAAAGTATATTACGTGAGCTTCTCCTCAACCCAAGGACAGACCTAAATGAGATCATTATGCATGGGTTAACATGCCTCCAATGTTCTGCTAAAGTGATGCATACCCATTTGAGGACACACTCCATAACTTTTTTTGGATTTATTGAAAACCAAAACGGATTGAAATTTTGGAATCCAAACTATTGGGACTAGTGCATGGTGGTCTTAAAACATTGATAGTTTTTTGTATTAGTATCTAGATTCACCCTAAAATTGAAGAAATTGGAAAAGTGCAATTTGTGCATGTGGAGAGATATTTTAATAAATCCAACACTATTTATAATTTTGAATTGTTTCTTTTTCCATGCACTTGCTTGCTATATGGCTTATAAGCATGCCAAAGGTCATTGCATTTAATAATACATAGCATTAAACTTGATAGCGTGCCCTTTGGCCTATTTATGTTTTGAAGCATTTTAGGCCACATTGCACTTATTTGGAATATCCAAGTCTACTGACGTGTATCGCCAAAGGAGGAGAAAACCGACGGCTGAAATTTTGCTCCTCCCACGAATTTCCAATTTTCAAACCTCCCACCCATCAAATCTTGGAAGATTAAGAACCTGCAATCTTCCCCCGCCCTGCAAATGCCCTACAACCTGTAGCACCTCGACGTGACCTTGCGCAGACTTTGGTTTGCCATTGTCTTCTTTCAAGTAAGTTGTCTTTTATTCTTTGCTTGCCTCACCAGCTAGCTTCTCTTGGTCTATTCTAGACTGATTGTGGCCATGTCGCTAATGGCAACATGTAGCTCGCCATGGCTTGCAAGAGAAGTAGACAGAGGCTGCGAGACAAGAAAGCCGAAAAGCCAAGTCAAGGCACAAGGAACAGAGTGCGGGTCGAGAAAAGCGCTAGCATGGTATCGAATCAGTAACGGAAGACACTTTTGCAACATCTACGAAGGGAGAAACAACGAGAAGAAAGAAGACTCCTTGCAGAGCAGCAGCAAGAAGTGATTGCAAATGCACACATTCGATCATTGCCATTGGAGCGAAGAATATGAGCTATGGTGTCACGATTGGTGGGAGCAAATGCCTTAGAGACCAAAACATTACATCATGTGAGCCAAAAGATCGTCGAGAGCCCAAAAGATTACATCTAGCCCATTGCTGAGAGCCTTGTCTAAGCAAGAGGGAATTTGTACAACTCAATTTTCTGCCAGTCTAGCTTGTTGCATTAAAAATTTTTAGGGAGCCAAAGGAAAATACGATGGAGAGGCCGAAGACGACGCACATTTTCCAGGACTCAGATTACGACCCCCTCAACAAGTCGAGAGTACTCTGCTCTGAAAATACTGAGGCCTTCGTCGACATCTAGGGGAAACCCATACAGCACAGCCATAAAAAGACCCTCTGTGAGCATGTTATCTAAGGTGGTAACATGCAGATGTGTGGGGAATCGACTGTGGGAACGAAGGGTCTCCACTAGCGCTAGCATTTCTACTCCAAGCGAGTGCAACACAATCACCTTATATGAGAAGGTAGATAACATTGGGATCACAGAGCATCAAGGGGGGGGGGGGGGGAGTAGTGGGCATGTTGAAGATGAGTGGGTAAGCAACAGATGACAAGGGGAGCAGATGAGTGACGAGAGTTGGAGGAGGGAGCATGGAGGAAAGTAGAATAGGGGCAAAAAAGATCTAGAGGAGGGGTGTGGAGCAAAGTAGCAGAGCATGGGTGGATCAGAGCAACGTAGTCAAATACCAAATGCCACGGATCTTATATAGATTATAAACATATAGCCACCATGGTGATTGGAAACCGGGGTCCCATCCATATTAATTGCAAGCCAACGCAATGGAATCTTAGGTGCCACCCTAGGCGGGCTAGTAATCATGAAGAAGACGCCATGTGGTGCCACTCTGGTGGTGGTTGGTAATTATCTACCATCCTGGTGGAATCTTAGCATTGACAGACATGGCTGATGAGAGCCACCACCATCGGGTAGTAATTCCCACAAAGGTAAATCATGAAGCTCTAATCACTCATTACCATGCACTCTAGTTCTCTATTGATGAGCATGCGCGCCCGGTGACTAGTAACTTTTACTGCACTCATAGTGATCATGCATGCTTAACTTGGTGGTGGGTAAGCAGTGGTTGGTAATTTAATTGCCAGCCCAGTGATCATAGCCATGATAGATGTGGTTGTAATCACTCATTACCATATACTCTAGTACTCTACTAAGCATGTGAGCCCGGTGACTGGTAATTTTTATTGCACTCGTAGTGATCATGCATGCTTAAGCATGGTGGTGGGTGACTAGTGGCATGGTGGAATCGTAGCCACGATAGATGTGGCTGATGATAGCCACCACCATCGGGCAATAATTTCCACAAAAGTAAATCATAGAGCCGAATCACCTCTACTCCCTCATTACCATGCACTCTAGTACTCTCCTGAGCATGCAAGCCCGATGATTGGTAATTTATTGCACTCATAGTAATCATGCATGCAATCCCGGTGGTGGTAACTGGAAGCTGAGTAATTATAGGCCACTGCGGTGGATGGTAATTAATTGCCAGCCCGATGGGTCTTAGCCGCCACCACAGACATGGCTAGGAATCTTAGATGCCACCACCTCTAATCATTCATTACCATGCAAGTCTGTACTGCCACCTTGAATTAATTAAAATTCAGGCCAACCACCATGGTGGCTCTCACCTTGACAGTAGTCGGGCTACAACCACCATGGTGGCTCTCACCTTGACAATGTAGTTGGGCTACAAACCGCTATTCCATTCCCTTAACTATTTTTCTTCTATTCCTCTTGAATATTTCATTCTCCTTTGCAATCTCAAGCCTCCACTATTCCATTTTCTTCACTACTTCATCCTCTATCCCTCTCAACCATTTCTTTCTCCCTTCCAATCAGACTGCAAACTCAAGCCTCCACTATTCCATTTCCTTCACTGCTTCATCTTCTATCCCTCTCAAAGATTTTTATCTCCCTTGCACTCTTTTTGCAACTTCTATCCCCTCTCGTAATGGACCCTGCATAGTCCGGGAGCTCCTCACACAATCTTTCCTCAGTCTCTACAACACAGTGTGAGAGACCCTCCTCCCCTGTTCTTGAAATCATGACATATGGTAGCTCCTCTCTCACTCTTCACAAGCCCAATTTGGATGCTCTCCAAAAGTTCACCAGGTTGGTACAGGAGGTGAACGTGAAGGCGGGGAAACTAATCTATCAAGTTCAGAAGATTACCATCAATAAAAGACTGATTGAAAATGCTCTAGGAATTTCTGGACGTAGTTTGCAAGCACACTTTTTCGAGAAGCAGTGGAAGACACAGGATATTCTAGATGTATACCCCAGTAAAGATTGTGGAGTCAAGATTTTGAGCTTGCCAACAAACCTCCAAGATGTGTTGAAGAAGACCATTCACTTCTTTCCTGACATACAAGGAACCTGCAAGTTCTGGCAGGTTCAAGCAGTAGTAGAGCAACTGAAAGGATGTGATGTGTCTGTCTCAAGGGCAATCTCCAAGAGCATGTTAACCAACCTAAAGAATTGCATTGATGGCAAATCCCAATTGTCATCTCAGTCCACTGGAGTTGCAGTGCACCTGATGGTATCTACCCTCAAAGGGATTTTTTAGCAATACGATAAGAAGATGTCACAGAAGGTGACTTTTCTACAAGAGAAAGCCACCAATGCAGTAAAAGTAGCGCAACTTGAGAAAATTCTCAGGGAAGGTACAAAAGCCAAGGTAGAGGAGGCACAAGAGCAAGCTGAGGTTGCTACAAAACTGGTCGACATGGAAAGGCATAGAAGAGAAAAAGAAGAGAATTAGCCCATGAAGGAGCTTCGAGATAGGCTCGAAGAAGTGAGAAATGGCAAGGACATGGTGGATAAGGAGCTAGAAATGATGCAAAAGGATCTTGAAGATTAGAGAGTTGAAAAGGAGGGTCTTTATAACTGGTTCTACAACATGCACAACACATTGAACATTGAAAAAGACCAAATGATGGAGGTGCTGAAAAGGGAGAATGCAAAAACCAGAAAGGTGATGCAGGAATCGCGATAGAGCTTCAAGGCGAGGAAGAATGGGACAAAGAGTAGCCAGGGTGGAGAAGACAATGAGGCAGCTCCCCAAGCCAGGAAGGATGCAGAGAGCAGCCCCGATGGAGCAAGTTCTAGTCAACACAGTGGAGCAAGTTCCAGCCACGACAGTGGAGCAATTTGCAGGCCATGGTGAGGGTTGTTTTTTCAAAACACTGTTGGAAGTCCAAAGAGCAAGCTACAAGACCCTACAAGAAGATCATGAAAGATGTTTGCACAAGCTTGCCACTTGAGAGATTTCCAAACTAGAGTGGAAGTCTTGGAAACAGCCCATGAAGATGTTTTTCAGCAATTTACGTAGCTTCAATAAATGCTTAGGGATTCAGATGAAGCTGTTGCATAGAGTGAGCAAAAAGTGGAGGAGATGAAGGAGAACATCCGTAGCCTTAAGATGAGGGAGGAAGGAATCAAGAACTAACTTCATCATGTATAGAGCAAGATTGTGGTAATGATGGCCACAATAGTTAAATCGTATGCCTATCCTGCTATGCAGCAAGGTCCAAAATGCATGGTCTGCCATACCCCCATCATAGATGACTGTTGTATCTGATGGCTTGTGTTCTACCACCCTGTGCACGTTTTCTGCTTTAGAGTGTTTGTGCATACAAAATCTAGCTATGGAGAATGCCATTTGCCATTGCCCGATCAAATGTGCCTGCCTGTTACAGTTATCTATACAAAGAGAAAGTAGATGCTATAGCTCAATTTGCCATTTGGGCAAAAGATCTTAAAGACAAGGAGCTCAAATTGAAGAAGGCCAAGATCAATCCTGACTGTGAGGAAAAGGAACCTGAAGGGAGAAACTAGCCCCCTTCAAGAAAGGAGCAAGAAAGAAAGAAAAGAAAGTTTATTAAAGTCTTTGGAAGATTGATGGGTCTATGAGACTGTGAAAAACCTGATACAATGAGCTATGGTACTGGAGCTACTAAATGAGCATCCACACCAATGTAGAATGCAAAAAAATGCAAAATGGCAATACTAATTCCTAAGTACAACATAGTCATATCTTGACTATATATATCAATCTCAGCATCATCATCATGACATCATCATACCATCATCATCTCATCAACAACAGTAGCAGCAGGACATCAAGGTGGATGAGGATATGGAAGTGGAGGCATGTGGCCAAGCCTACAACCAGGAAGCTCAAATCAAGGAAAGAGGAAGCGGCATGAAGGGAGGGGCTGGGCCCCTATAGGAAGGAACCAACCCCATTCTGGAAAGGAGCAAGGAGGGCCGAGCCTATAATCACAGAGCTCAACAAGGAGTCCTTGAGATGTAATCTGAAGTAAAGGAGTTTTTGAGATTATAATCTATATAGTTTGTGTGTAATCTTCTCTCTAGAGTTTACTTGGGCAATGTTTTCTCAGCTATGTGACTAGATAGTGTCTTTGATCCATGCCAGCGCAGTGATAATAATGAGACGAAAGATTTTGATTTAACAAGTAATGTGAGACGAAAGATTTTGATTAGATCACTAATGTGAGACTGAAAGATTTTGATTAGTGAACTAATGTGAGACAAAAGATTTCGATTAGACAACTAATGTGAGATGAAAGATTTTGATCAAACAACTAACATGAGACCGAAGAATGAGAAGGTCGGGTTCAATGAACTCAAAAGTTTTGATTACCAAACCAACATGAGAACGAAGATTAAGATGGTCGGGCTCAATGAACTCTCTCCCTATTTAAGTGCAGTGCAGACATGACTAAGAGCCCATTATGAAATCTAGCCCCTAAACTATGTACACCGATCCAAACTCTGTATACCAATCCACCTACTCCCAATCCACCTACAATGAATATATGGCATATCCAAATAACTTTGGAATGTTGTTATTCTATCTGAAAATGATGTTGGATGGCATTTTCGCAAAAACATACCCGGAGAAGGAGGAAAATATCTACAAGGAGGACATGCTTCGATGGTGGTTGTATTACTTGGAGTCAACACAGAGACAGTGAATATTAATTTCCCTGGCTATTATTTTTCCTGCTCCTTTAAGGTACTTGCCAAGCTCATGATGTAGGTTGCTTTTGGTAGGACATGATAGAGGCACGAGGACCCCCAGCGAAAGGAGGAGCTACTATGGGAATATAAGTCAATAGAGTCAAGCAAGTAGTGTGTAATCCGAGTATGTAAAGAGGTCTGCCATTGTGCAGAAACTAGCCTCAAGAGCTGGGAGATGCTTGCCGTCGTAGAGAGGTTGATAATATAGTTGGGAGTCTGGAATTTCCTTGAAAAAGCAAAATGTCGTTGTGTTTTGAAACAATAAAAATCTTGCAGACCTTTCTTGGACTTGTGGACTTTCTCATGGTGCTCGTAATACCTGATTTTGTATTGACCTACTTATATGTTAGTACTTAAATGTTTTAAGTAACCCAATGGTTGAAATTTGACGGTTAACAATAACCAGTCTAAAGGGCACTAGCACTGTGCAACAAATTTTAGGATAGCATGGCAGTAGTGTAGGGATAACACGGTAGTGGTGCAGGATTAGTGTAGGATAAGTTATCGCCAGTGCGGTGGGTGGTTGCACTAGGATATTAATAGCCACCAGTATGGTGGTTTGCTTCTATTATTACAAGATGAATGGATTTGTAGGATAAGTGGATTCGTTATGGGAAACCAGCGTAGTGGTTGTTGGGATATACTAAAAGCAAGAATGGGATGAAATTTGACAGATAAACAAAATGATAAACAGTCTAAAGGGCATTGTTTTAGTATAGCACTGTGCAACAAATTTTAGGATAGCACGACTGTAGTGCAGGGATAGCACGATAGTAGTGTAGGAATAGTGTAGGATAAGTTATCACCAGCGCGGTGGTTGGTTTGCACTAGGATATTAACAGCCACCACCAGTGCGGTGGTTTGCTTCTATTATTACAAGATGAATGGATTTGTAGGATGTGTGGATTCATTATGGGAAACCAACACGGTGGTTATTGGGATATACTAAGAACAAGCATGGGATTTATTGTTTGGGATTTACAAAAATAATTTAATAAAACCAGCACGGTGGTTGTTTGGGATATATTAAAAATAAGCAGTCTCAAATACAAATTCCATTTTGTAGGACAAGTGGACATATTGTTTTGTTGCAATGAGAATACATACATTTTATTAGTACTATCTCAGTCGTCCTTGTCCATTGCTCCAAGACACCCCAAGATGTGCTCATGCGTGTCTAAATCCAATTTGAAGACACTCTTGTCCTTATTTTGTTGTAGCATAGGTTGCATTTGAAACTTAGTAGCTCTTACTAGATGAGAGTACACACATGTTTGTGGACTCTTATGTAGCAGTTCGTTATTGCGGCCTCTGTTGGATGTTTTTTTGTACGAAAAAGCTTTGACTTCTGCATCCCACTTCTCATAGGTTGTTCCCCAATTATCCTTAAATGTTTCCTCAACCTTGTTCTTAGATTTTGTGCACTTCAACAGAAAGTACGTGTCAGTTTCCTCATTCTTCCCAGAATCTGCTACAACTGCAAAGTCATCCCCCTCTTCTAAATAATCAGTGAGGTCATCGAAACTCTCCCCAAACTATGGCGAGTAGTTTGTCTCTCCATTGTTTGTCACTCCATCTGAATGTAGAGGAAAAACTTGAACTTACTCCCATGTCTTCACAGTTGCAATCTTCTCACAATCGCCATGATCCCCTATGATGCACGCACTGTAGAAACAAGAAATTTTTCTCGTTTTAATCAGTTGGTTTTTTGAAAACTAACCCCATATGCTATTAATTTTCTCGCAATCATGCTGGCTTCTCCTTTGCACTTCATCCACTTTCACTTCATGGAACACTCTGCGTACTATAGTATTCTTAAGGCTTTGTTTAGTGTATGTTGAATGCATGTCTGTGGAGAGGTTGGCTGTAAGCCACAGTTATAGCATCATGGGCATCAGTGAGTTTTTCTTGAGGGCATGCTAATTGGTGTTTAAACAGAGCTTGCTTAATAATAACACCACATTCATCATGTTCACCCTTGCCATGGATGAATGTCTACAAAATATTCGGGCCCAGATCTAGAAGTAGGTCCTTTCATCAAATATAGCCATCTATCCACGTGGCTTCCATTCTAATACTTATAAATAACCATTGGTTCATTCTCATGTCTAATGAACCCCAATGGAGCAATGATGCCAGGATGAGAAATATCTAAGCATGTTGCTGCTATCAATGCATGCATGTCTTTACTAGTTGGTCCATTGATTTTTATAAAATATTTTGAAGCAAAATTCTAATCGTTGAAACTCTCTTTAGTAATCTTGACCTTGCTAATTTGTGTAAACATGCTAGCACCAATCCAAAGAAATTTTACATCATGTCTAGACAGGTGAGGGATTTAAACCTTGAGATGAAGTAGAATCCACGTGCTGATTTAAATTGAGAGGCAGCAACATCTGACCACACCAAATCTTGTTTTATATTTTTTGCATGGGGATTTTCCTTTTTCAGGCATTCCCAATGCAATGTAGAAAAGCATGCTGCACAAATCGAGTGTCATGTTCCCTATCATCTGAATGTAGAAATGGTACGTGCGTTGCACTGACCTGGACTTCTATGAGTCAGCAAGCACATTGGCATCAGGCATGGAAGAATCAAGCAAATGATTGTACGTGATATGCACAAGAACAATTATCTACTTGTTGTACCAGTGAGCACCTTCTATCTCATCTTGTTCTTGAAAAGATTCTGCAAAATCTATGACAGATACAATAGTGCCACAGGGAAAATTGGCAAGGCACGTCCTGAATTGCTTATTGTGCAAGCTGGCCAGATGGATTGAACCTCATGACCTATAAGCTCCCTTGGTTGGGTGCTCTTATATGATAGTAGCCATCTCTTTTATCAAATCCTTCAACATTGACATTTTCAAATCTCCTCCATTTTAGAGCAACATGGTTGTCTTCCCTTGTTTCATTTGGACAGACATTGAATGTCTTCTTCTTCAGCTTCAAACTACAATTCTTGCATGTGCCATGAATGCACCACCGGGATGGTTTAGGTCACTGTCACAGTTTCAACCACCAAGATGGTTTAGCTTAACGATCTTAACTTCACATATTAGACAATAACAAGTATATTGCTTTTCATTTCTGAATTTCACCATTAGAAAATAAAAATATATTGCTTTTTATTTCTGAATTTCACAATTTAAGAGTGGTATATGACCCGAATAGCAAGAAATTAAATTTAAGAATTTAAGTACTAAGAAACACAATAATTTGAACCACCGGGTTGGTCAATAACTAATGTATGTTCAACCACGTTGGTTCAAAACAATCACATAACTGGTGATTGAGTTGAAGCAGCCACGGTTGCATGATGTTCCAACCACTAAGCTTGTTTAGTAAAATAACAATATATTGTAAAATATATTGCTATATTTTCTACTCAACCATGCCATCGAGCTGGACAACAACTAATGTCTATTCAACCATGCTGGTTCAAGACAATCACATAACTAGTGATTGAGTTGAACCAGCCCATGGTTACATGATGTTGCAACCACCGAGGTGGTTCAAGACAATCACATTTAGCCGGGTTTAAGAAACGAAACAAGTAAACTATCCCTAAGCTCAATCACAAACAACCACTGGGCTGGTTTAGGCACCACTGACCTATGTTGTATCTAGCATGTGTATGATGTGCTCCTCAAACACATTGCATCCCACCCGCTCCTTATATATGTCCTTTCTATTTGGAGAAACTCTCATATTTTTGTGCCAAAATGTCAATGAATTTTGCACTTAAGTTGTCTCTCCTTTTCTTGCGTTCTGTTGATGAAAGCTTTACGTGATGAAAGTTTTACGTGACAAAGTTTTTTGAATGATATTTTTGTTCATTCATAAATTAAAATCCATGTTTTGTCATATGAAAATTTTGTTCTATTGACAAAACTTTTTTTGACTCCATATATAACTACCCATCTTAATGTCAAAATATATGAAAATTCAACCATTTGATCAACTATGTATAAAAAAGAAAAGTTGTTTTGTTAGACAATGCACTAAAAGTGTTTCATCAAATTGTATTAGATCTTAAAGTAACATAATTTTACCAATTATCAATTTGTGGATAGCATGCTATGTACAACAAGTATTCTAGAAATGTATACTTATCCATGAGAGTAATGTTGTTACTTATGTGGAAGTCAATTCATAAAAACTTCTTTCAACCAATGGACTTCAGATAACATATCATCTAGAGCTGCTTAAACAACTCAATAAAAGAAAAAAATTTGGAATTCATCGATTTGTGGACATGCTTGATTTATAGGATGTAGAAATCTTTGTATATGGATTTGAGAAATATATGGGCAATTGCACAAAAAACAATTGGTATTTTAAAGCAAAAGCTCTAACAACTCTCTTAGTTGAAGGAAGCAATTTCTTCTCCTTTCTAATTTGTTGTGTTTTTCAAATTAAAGAAGAGATCACTTTTTTCAATCGATAATACCAGACATTTTTGGGTTATGGAGTAAAATGTAAGTAATATTTTATGCATTCTTTTTTCATAAAAGTACTAGTTTTTTAAAATGTTTGACATAAAGTGTATATTTCATCTCTCTAATTTTGAAAAAATGCACATTTTTTGGGTTTTTTTTCAAAAATAGAGTTGACTTGTCATCTGCATGATTTTGTTGTCATTTTTTATGACTCGGTGTTCTAAGACATTTCTCCTTTATTTCATAGGACACCAACATAGCTAATGTCACCCTCTTTGTAGCTAGTTGATCTAAGCTGTGCACCCCTTTCACTTTTTGTAAGCCATTTCTCAGGTTCGGGAGCATCGCCTCTTGGGCATGCATCTCCCGAGGTGTTGGTAGGGTTGTTACTCTACGAACTTTAGGGTGCAAGCTAAAGCTTGTGAAGACTCGAGACTGGTAATCACCTGAATGGCCTGCTGTTGCTACCTCGAATGCTCCCACCAATTGTGATACCACAACTCGTGTTCGAATGATTGAATGCATGCATCTGCAACCGCTTCTTGCTGCTGCTGGTGTTACTCTACAAGGATTCTTCTTTCTTCTCGTTGTTTCTCACTTCACAAATGTTGCAAAAGTGTCTTCCATTGTCTATTCGATACCGTGCCAATGCTTTCCTTGACCCGCACTTTATTCCTTGTGCCTTAACCTGGATTTTCGGCTTTCCTATCTCGCAACCTGTGTCTACTTCTCTTGCAAGCCATGGTGGCGAGCTGCATGTTGACATTGATGCCATGGCTGCGATCAGTCCAGAACTAGAGAAGCTAGTTGGTGAGGCAAGCAAAGAATAGAAGACAACTTACCTGAAAGAAGACAATGGCAAACCAAAGTCTCTATGCAAGGTCACGTCGAGGTGCATGCGGGTTGCAGGGCGGGGGCGGATTGTAAGTACTTAATCTTCCAAGATTTGATGGGCAAGAGGTGTGAAAATTAGAAATTCGTGGGAGTAGAGAAATTTCAGCTGCCGTTTTTCCCCCATCCGAAGATACACGTTAATAGACTTGGATAACCCAAACAAGTGCAATGTGGGCTAAAATTCTTCGAAACACAAATAGGCCTAAGGGCACACTATCGAATTGATGTTGTGTATTATTAAATGCAATGACCTTTGGCATGCTTATGAGCCATATAGCAAGCAAGCGCATGGAAAAAGAAACAATTTAAAATTGTAAATAGTGTTGGATTTATTAAAATATATTTGCATATGTACAAATTGTACTTTTTTAACTTCTTCCATTTTAGGGTGAATCTAGATACCAAGACCAACAACTATCAATGTTTTAAGACCACCATGCACTAGTCCCAATAGTTTGGATTCCAAACTTTCAATCCATTTTGGTTTTCAACAAATCAAAAAAAAGTTATTTAGCATGCCCTCAACATCACTTTAGCACAACATTGGAGGCCCATTAACCCATGCATAATGATCTCATTTAGGAGTGTCCTTGGGTTGAGGAGAAGCTCACGTAGTGTACTTTTGAATGATTACTTGGTTGCATGTATGTATAGAACAAAAGTTTTATGTCTTTGAATAAATTTCTATATCCTATAGTCATCCTATCCTATAGTCTTCAGGATGCATGCTTCACATGCAACATAGCACTTGTAATGCTTTAATGATCTCATTCCAAATCCTTATTCCATTATTTTTTCCTCTCAAGTTCAAGTTTGGAATGTGTACTATAACTTGAAGACAAAGTTTGCCGAATTCCATTGAGCAATGCATAAGTTATTGGTCATGCAAGATACCTATATACAGAAAAGTCCCTGAACCTCACCAAAAATGGCTACACCCAAGCAAAAAATGACCCAAATGGGTTATCTTATTCAAATCCTCATGGCTCATCTCATTCTAGCCAAAATGATTTAGAGTATTCAATGCTCATTAAATTTTCTTGTCTATTAAACAAGTGCCTCATTTGACACGATGATCTTCAAATGTTTATTGATTTCTCTGAAAAAAGTTGCATCATACTTTCACCATGTGAAATAAAGGCTTCCAAGCCTTTCATTTCATCTATGTCAAGCACTTTGTTTTTGTGAGAATAAATGTAGTTTAGTGCAATGGAGTTATCATTCTAATAAAGCATATGGCTTACTCCATAAATGATCTCCATCGACTAAATAGTGCTTCCATTGCATCACTGAAGTATCAGCATGCATCCTAAACCAAAAGTAGTGTGGAATCATGTGCCAAATATTATTTATGACTACATCTCTTCTAATACCTTCCCTCAACTCAAACTTGATTTATTCTATTTCTCTTAGGTAGACAGTAGGTCATCACACTAGGTGATGACCTACTATCTCACCTAGTGTAATGTACCGTATTGGGGGCACACACACACACACTTCCTACCCCTTCCTCCCCTTTGTTTAAACTGTGACTCACTTGTATTCCCACCTTACAACCCCAAAGGCACTTGTCCCCCCGCCCCCCTCTTCCCCCCTCTTACGTTAACCTTTTTTTTTCTCTAAAAACTATAACTCTTGTTGCAACCTTTTTTATTAGATCTTTTAGATCAATTTATTTCTTTGCCTTTTCTAGAACGTTAATTTTAAAAAAACCCTTTTTCCATTTTTTCATTAAACTTTTTAGTTTCTTGTTTTAAAAGACCTTCTTCTACCCCCTTATCTTTCCCTATTCATGAAGTTATGGCCCCTTCTCTCCATATACTTCATCACCCCTTCTCTAATCATAAATATATTTTTTCCTTTACAATCACAATCATTATTGCTTGTTTAGTTAATCCTTGCCTAAATTGATGTTATTTCACTATCTATCTTACCTTAACAATCCCTTTCCTGATTTGTACCTTATTTATTCTTTTTTCACATTGCAAATAAGTATCTTTTCACCTAGGTTTTTCCTTTTTTCCTCTTATTATTATTTTATCACATACTCTACCCTATCCCTAAACACTCCATTAGAAATTTACCCCCCCCCTTTTTTCCTTTTTTTATAAAAAATTTTAAACTTTTCCTTCCAATCTACACTCAATTAGCCCATCTTTTGTACACTCAAAATTGTTTACATTGTGCTGTTGAAGTTTCATGCTAAGCTTTTAATTTATTGTGACACCGATAACAAGGGAGGAGTGTTTATGGCACCTGTCTTCCCAACTAAAGTTAAACTGGTTCTTATGTATTTTCTTTTTTGGATGGTGGCAGGTATGCAGATTCTCCTCTTCAATAAAAGAGATGCTTATTAGGACTCCACCATCTTTACTTTTTTGCAAATATTTTTTGCTAAAACATTATTGGCAATCCTTGTCAATTAAACTCTTACATACTTGTTTATACATTATCGTAGGTGCTTTATGTACTCACTCAAGCACTTCCTTTCACTCCATAATGTTCTATTTTTTTCTCTTCCCTCTTTGTCTTTTAACTATGCAAAAGGGGTTGTTGTCTTGCCTACCACATACACGCACACACATAGACACACACAAACACACACACACATTGAATCTGGCTCTGACCTCACTTTGACACACACATGCATACACACACACACACACACTTGCACACACACTTTCTTGCCCCCCTATTAGTTAGTGTTGTAAACTATTTTCCTACTTTATTTTTTAGCTTACTTTACTTTTTATTTTTTAATCTTATTACCCTAAGCTACGTTATTACCCCCAAGAAAGCTTATTAAAACACACACACACACACACACACACACACATGTACACACTCACACATGTATCCCCCTACTTTCTTACTTAAGGGGAGAATGACAAAATATGGATTGTACTAGCCTAATCTATCACTTAATAAGAATAAAGATCACGGAGGATCAAACCAAATACAAAAAGCCATGGGGAGAGAGACAAGAAGTATGAAACACTCAATCTATTCCAAATGTGCTATATCAACAATACATGATAGGCCTCTTATATAGAGAGTGCCCTTTGAATAGTCAAACCATGGAAACTTCTCATCCACATCTCTCCTTGTGGATATCCTCAATCCACATCTCCACATCATGTAGTCCACATCCTAGGGTGGCTACTTTAATT
Source organism: Dipteris shenzhenensis (assembly GCF_047967505.1). Lineage (NCBI taxonomy): Eukaryota > Viridiplantae > Streptophyta > Polypodiopsida > Gleicheniales > Dipteridaceae > Dipteris > Dipteris shenzhenensis. The sequence continues at coordinate 928,948 of NC_141624.1, read as the reverse complement.
CTTTCCTTAGCACATACCTTAGCCTTTAATCTATGTGCTCATGGCACCATATCTCAACACCTCCCCTTAGTGCCATGATCCATTGGCTATTGCAAGGTGGTCAGATGTGAGTTACAAATCCATCACCTCCCCTTAGTGCATACATTGCTACATAAGGTGGTCAAGTGTGGGTATTACAAGATCAAATCCTTCCCTGGATGCTTACATGACTATTCTCAGGTGGCCAGGTTTGATTTACAAACATATAGGTTGAAGGTGGCAAGGATTTTGCTTTTCTATGCTTCATGTCAATGGCGTTCGCTTCTTAACTTTACGTAGCTTGATGCATGATGCTTTGTTCTTCCATGTGCCTTAATGCTTTATGTGTGGATGCCATGTTATGTGCTATGGTCATCTCATGCACTTGTGCTTTTGGCATGCTTTGTGCATTCATGCGTTGCTTTTCAATTTGTCGCAAAGGTCTTACCAATTGATTTCTTTGAATATTGGTAGTCTAATTGCATACAATGATACTGACTTAACAAGCGCATAGAGTTTGAAAAGACAATCACTTTTCCTTTTTGGAGCATGTGCAAATTCCTCTTGGATTGAAAGCTATGCCTTGTCAAAGTTTCAATGAAGAAGAGGGGCAATTGATGATGTGGCATAGGGGTTCATATATTGCAGACACACTGTGCTTAGTAAGGGAATACTGTGCTTAGGTGGCACTATACCATGTGGCAACCTTCTAACCCAAGTTAGTTAACCCAAGTCTAAATTAAGTTAACCATGGTCCTGCTAAACCATGCAATTCAACCTAACCATAAACTGAACCTTGGGTGCTTTCAATAACCCTGGTCAATTCTTATCTGCCACATGGCAGAGGTAAAGAAAGAGAAGCCTGTGAAGGTCATTTCTGATTAATGGCTGGTGGCGTGCGAAACGGATGGCTTTGGCTATTCGGTGTATCAGTGGGTAGTGAGGAGTCGGTTTGTGTTGTGGGAAGTTGCCTTGCAAGAAGGCATTGCAGAGGCTACTGGAGCTAGGAGGTGTTGCTGCTGATAGTCACAAACTTTGGTTGAAACCGTATCATCGTGAACGGTATCCATTTTGGTTCCTCCCTTTGACTTGTTCTGAAAGGAGGTTGCATTCAGAGACATCTTTTCCTAGTTTGGTTTCCTCACGACTATCTGCAAAAGTAGGCAGTTACATACTCACTATTTACCAGCAAGCATTAGGGGAGAATTGGGGTCTCCAAAGGGCCCCCAATTAGTGTTTCCTAATTTCAAGGGATAAGTGAGGTATTTGAGGTATACCAATGGGAGTGCTCCTTTTTGTGGGGCAATGCCATGTTAAGGTGGAGGGTGGGCAAACAAAAATATTTAAGGACGGGAGACCTCTAACCCATAGTTTGGACCCATGATCTTCAGTCCTAGCCCTTGATGAAATCTCTATCCAAGGGATACATTTAAATTTGAGGCAGAGCACTCCAAACCATTAGATGAAGGGGTAGATCTAAGGGACATTATCAAAAGATATAGAGATCAATTTCCACCCTTGATTAAAAAAAAGATCTAATGGAGGAGATAAGAGGAGAAACGTTCTTCAATCAAGGCCATAGATAAAGGGCCCAACTTGAAAGGCCTCTCCATCCTAGCCCTCCATTATGTGCCTAGATCTTAGCCATCCATCTTGATTTTCTCATCAATGGCTCTAATTCAAACCCTCGTCCACACATCTTAGCCTTTGATCTTAATTTAGATCAAGGGCACACATTGGTAGTCACCTAAGCCCTCTTAATGAGGCCTATCCCAAGCCAAAATTTAATCAATGCTAAGGGGCCCTTAGCCCATGGGTTACCATAGCGGGTTCATTTTTAATTAGCTTAATCCCGCTCTTAATCATTTCCTTTTACAAGGCCCTTTGGAGACCCCATTTCTCCCCTAACGCAAAACTATGGTGGTCGTGAGTGTTTGAAGAAGGTTGTCCAAGTGCGAGAACCTTTGGAGCTCGTGTGCTCGCTATTGTGTGCGCATGGCTGGTTGCAGGGGAGCTTAAGGTCATCGTTGCACATTGCCCAGCCGCTCTGAAGCTTGAAGCTTGAAGGCATTGGAGAGTTGTTTCACAGACGGTAGTTCATAGCATGCAGTCAAGCTTTGGTGCTCGGACATTTCTAGTTGTAGATGAAGTGGACTCTGGAGCAGCCACGGGTGGTGTTGGAAGTCATTGGAGCGCTTGCACATTCCTGTTACTGGTCGTCAGAGCTAGAGGCAGCCTTAGTCGAATCGGGCGTCTGCTTTGCTAAGGGTGAGGCCCATCAGGAGGCGTGCTATGAGAGAGCTATGAGATCACTTGTTACAGGAGTCTCTACTATAGATTAAAGTAGAAGGTGTTGCCGGCCTGTCGAGCCATTTCTCGGGCTACTGGAGGTGCTGAAGCTATGGAAGAGCCGTCAAATGCTATCGCCTCTATCGTTGAGGGGTTGGTGGAGGTGCTTGTCTAGCATTGTGTGTTGACACAGATAAGGAGCTAGAACTGCGCTTGTTGGAGGGGAGAGCATTCAGCAGAGGAGGAAGCTTGCATGGGGCTGCTAACTCGCGGAAGTCCGCATTGGAGGGAAATTTCCATTGGTAGCCTGATGGTGCGAGTTCACACAAGCAGCCACTATGGTGGATGGAATCTGCATACAGGTCACCATTTGATTGCAATCCAGGCTTGTAGATGGAGAGCTTGATGCAAGGCTCTAAGGAGATCGCTCTTACTCACAGAAGAAACGGAAATCAAAAATAAATTTCCCCTTTTGACTATTTTATAATAGGTGATATTGTTGGTTAATAAACCCAATAAGAGTTTTCCCCTTCTTGTCCCGTGTCCCCCCTTATAGACTTGTTTATGGTTAGTAGTTTCATTGATGTTAGGTTCCATATAAGTTATGATCTAACCAACCCCCTTCCTAACTTACCTCACCTACCCACCTAACTGTACATTTATTCAACCCTCGTGTCAAACACCTATTCTTTTCTAACCCCCACCCACCACCCACTTCTTGACCTTGCTTCACATGCCCACCGCCCTTATCTTATTACAAAAACCTTTTCTTGTTCTCTTACCTCTAATTCACCACCTTCTTGCTCGCTCCTGTGTGGACATAACTCTTGTCTTGCATCGCGACTATACTTTGTTGGTCACGGGATGTGCTGAAGGTTTTCACGATGTCAAACTTAGCCTGATCTTGGGACTCTGATCACCTTTCCGTTCGCTTGCACGTCCACTTGCCTTTTACGTGAACCTCGGGCTCTTCACGACTTCTCCTAACAGCAAGGTCTGGACATGCTTGTTGGCCGGTTGGCTTTCATTCACTGCACTCTTTATCTTCCTCCCTGAAGCTCCCAGTTGTGTTGATTTTACTTTGCCTCTCTTCTTCAAACTCGTAGGTCATTGTTTACCCTTCAAACTTGCAAGTATATTGCTCACTCATGGCTCGTGTTTACCTCTTCATCGCCTTATCCCTGGCTCTTACCTTGATGCACTGTTGCCCATCTTGCGCGCCACTACCTTACGTCCGTCCGCCTGGGCTCACCTCCCCAGCCATCTTTGTAGCTCGGTGGCGTCGTCCGTAAAGCCATCTCCACTGGCTTTTTGATGGCATCGTCCTGGCCTTCTTCTCTACGCTTGCCTTCCAGCGGCTGTCCTTACTGCCTCATGGTTTTTACGTGCGATTCCTTCATAGCTCTAAGCCCCTCGCTTGTTCCCTGGGTTTCTTGAGTCATTAACTCTTTCGCTGCTCAGTGTGGTTTGTCGAGCAGGCGGTCAAGGTGTTTCGGTCTCTCCTTCATCAGCGACGTACCTGTGTAGCTCTCCCGTGACTTGTTTTGTCACTGAGTCAACCTTATGGTTGACTCTAGTTTTAAGCTTCCTTTGTCCCTTTTATTCTTGCCCCTTGATTTTTTGATTGAAAAACCAATTTCTAATAGAGATAATGTTGGCCATTTTACCCCCTCTAACTACTATAAACCCCCCTGTTTTTTGCTCATTTGTTACTTGATCTATTAGCTATGTATGATGGTTCTAGATTTTTAATTATAATATAATTTCTAGCTTTACACTTTCTTAGGTTGCTTTATTCAACCTTTTTCTGGCTTACATCATTTTTAATTGTTTATTTTATCATTTTCAATTAATTTATTAGTGGCATAACACCCCTATCTTCTTGGCCCTTTTACTTGTATCTATGAGAGTTTCACTACAAGTTATGGGCCCTTTTCCGACGAAAATACCGACGCTTTTTACATTAAAATTTTTTTTTTTTACGGGCGCAAACGTCGTTATAAAAGTCGCTAAAAGCGTCGGAAAAGAACCGTCGCTATATAGCGACGTTCTTAAACGTCGCTATATAGCGACACTACTAATCGTCGCTATATAGCGACACTGGTAAACGTCGCTATATAGCGACGATTAACAGAAATTTAAAAAAAGCATTAGTGGGGCCTAACAGGGCCATAGCAAGCCCTGTTTTGCCCCACTAATGCTTTTTTTTTTTTAATTACAAAAGAAAGTTTGTTATTACAAAAAGTAAAGAGAGAAAAAGAGACATATGCTCATGCTTATGCATGAGCATATGTCTCCTTCTCTTATGCTCATGCATAAGCATAAGGCTTATGCATAAGAGAAGAGAAGAAGAGGGAATGGAAAGAGAGATTGGAAAGGGGGGGCATAAGAGAAGGAGACATATGCTCATGCTTATGCTTATGCTTATGTATGAGCATAAGAACATGAGCATGAAAGAGGGAAAAGAGGGTGGAAAAGAGGAGAAGAGAGAAGAAGAGGGAACGAAAAGAGGGATTGGAAAGGGGGAAAGAGGGAAAGAAAGAGAGAAGAAGCATGAAAGAGGGAAAAGAGGGTGGAAAAGAGGAGAAGAGAGAAGAAGAGGGAACAGAAAGAGGGATTGGAAAGGGGGAAAGAGGGAAAGAAAGAGAGAAGAAGAGGGAAAGTAAAGAGGGAAAAAGAGACATATGCTCATGCATGAGCATATGTCTCCTTCTCTTATGCTCATGCATAAGCATAAGCATGAGCATATGTCTCCTTCTCTTATGCTTATGCATAAGCGTAAGCATTATGCTCATGCTTATGCGTATGCATGAGCATAAGAGAATGAGCATGAAAGAGGGAAAAGAGGGAGAAAAAGAGAGGAAGAGAGAAGAAGAGGGAAAGTAAAGAGGGAAAAAGAGACATATGCTCATGCTTATGCATGAGCATATGTCTCCTTCTCTTATGCTCATGCATAAGCATAAGCATGAGCATATGTCTCCTTTTCTTATGCTTATGCTTATGCATGAGCATAAGAGCATGAGCATGAAAGAGGGGGGGAAAGAGGAGAAGAGAGAAGAAGAGGGAAAGGAAAGAGAGATTGGAAAAGGGGAAAGAGGGAAAGAAAGAGAGAAGAAGAGGGAAAGGAAAGAGGGAAAAAGAGACATATGCATATGTCTCCTTCTCTTATGCTCATGCATAAGCATAAGCATGAGCATATGTCTCCTTCTCTTATGCTCATGCATAAGAGGAGTCTTATGCATAAGCTTCTCTCTTCTCCTCTTTCCCCTCCTCTTTTCCCTCTTTCATGCTCATGCTCTCAGCTTATGCATGAGCATAAGAGCATGAGCATGAAAGAGGGAAAAGAGGAGGGGAAAGAGGAGAAGAGAGAAGAAGAGGGAAAGAAAAGAGAGATTGGAAAAGGGGAAAGAGGGAAAGAAGAGAGAAGAAGAGGAAAAGGAAAGAGGAAAAAAGAGACATATGTCTCCTTCTTTTATGCTCATGCTTATACTTATGCTTATGCATGAGCATAAGAGCATGAGCAGGAAAGAGGGAAAAGAGAGGGGGAAAGAGGAGAAGAAGAGGGAAACGAAAGAGGAGAAAAGAGGGGGAAAGAGATTGAAAGATTGAAGGAGAAGGAGAAGGAGAGGAGGGAAAGAAGAGGAGAGAAGAGGGAAGAGAGAGGAAGAGAAGGTTCCTACGCCCATCACTACAGCTAGCACTTAAGGCGCTAGCTACAAGCCAATGCAAATTAAAAAAATAACAAATGGAAAAAAGAGGAAGCACTTACTTGGAATAGTACATCCCGCTCAGTGTTTTGTGGACTGGCCCTACAAAAGAGAAGAGTCTTCTTTCTTTCTTAAAATCTCGTTTTTTGTCTCAATCCTTTGAAATCAAGCATGAAAACTAGTAAGGAGCTTTAGCAATATAAGGAGAAGCACTCACAAAACGAAATCTCACAAAAAACCTACCTACATTGTTCAAAGAGACTCACCTCTTCAAAAACTTCCTTTCAAGAAACCAAAGAGGGAGAAGGGTGGAGGGGGAGCACAAGAGTTAGGAGAGGGGTGAGTAGTGGTGAGAAGAGGAGAATAGAGTGGGAGGTCGTCGGAAATAGGTGGGAGGAGAGATTGCTTTGCTTACAATAGAAATTAGAGAGTGCAAAAGAAAGCGCCGCGCATCGCGACGGGTTTCGGTTTAAATCCACAGCGTCGCTATATAGCGACGCTTTTCTGTCGCTATATAGCGACTGTTTAGAGTCGCTATATAGCGACCTTTAACATTAAAAAACTCAAACCCTAAAAGTCGCTATATAGCGACGTTTAACCCTAAAAGTGGCTATATAGCAACCTTTAACCCTAAAAGTGGCTATATAGCAACCTTTAACCCTAAGTGTCGCTATATAGCGACACTTATACCTTAAAAGTGTCAATTCAAGACACTTGATCTAAGAAGAGAGGGAAGGAGCTCATGGGTGGCTAATTTTTGGATCTTAAAGGATTTTCTTGCATTTTGTGTTATGACTTGAGAGGTGTGCAGATGGAAGGGATGAGTGAAAGCTTGTCAGATGATGTGCCAATGCTCGAAAGTGCAGAGTGGCTTACGGAGAGATTGTATTATCATTGCACTCATTGCAACCGAGAAGTATGACATCAACGCCATATTGTCATGCGCCACTTGAGGATGTATGGGGAGGAGCCCAAACCATAACCCACCGTTGGTGGTGCACATGGTGATGGATCATCAAAAAGTCATTGCTATTTGAGTTCATGATTAATATTGCATGCGTACATGACACGAAATCTTGAGACAGGATGAGAAGGGTGGTGTGCATATACCTTCACACTACCAATGTGGATATGAAGATAGAGATCATGTGGATATGGAGATGCCACTACCAATGCCGGATCCAATTGATCCAGATGGATTTAGAGAGAAGAAGATGAAGATCACAATATGAGCCAAGACGAAGATGTGCATAATGACATCATATGGGAGGAAGATGGAGATCACGATATTGAGGAAGAAGATGACAATCATCAAGAATCACCCAACTTTATTAAAGAAGATGATCAAGTCTATGGTGAACGTACGATGATGATATAGGAGATCAACTCAATATAGAGTTGGAGATAGACTTGTTTGGTACACTAGACTTGGCTCAGGATGAAGCCAAGTCTCAAACGTAGACATGAATATATGAGCTTCGAACTTGATGTACATGCTCTTGTACTTTTATTCTTTTAAAGGATCAAACATGTACATGCTCTCGTATTTTTATTCTCTATGAGATCAAACATGTATGAAAATTTAAAAAATTTTGTCATTGGAAAAAACTAACTTTTAAGGCCTATATGAGTAAAAAACATCTCTGAAAAACGTCGCTATAACATAGTATCTTAGTGTCGCTATATAGCGACTCTTAAAAGTCGCTATATAGCGACTTTTATAATCGTCGCTATATAGCGACTTTTGCTTAACATCGCTATATAGCGACGCTTTACGGGATGCGCTTTTCATACCGACGATTAGTGCCCCGTGCGCGCTAAACGTCGGTACATAAACGTCGCAATAGGATCCGTGTGTAGTAGTGTTTCATTTACTTTATTCATTGTAATTTATTCATTCAATTTTTTCACTTTTCTCTTATGCCTTTCATGTTTATTAATAACAAAAAGAAATTTTTACGTGCTTGCACTTTACTGATAAGAATGATTTTTACCTTCATGCTTTACCTAACGACTCAGTTGAATGCTTTACTAGAATCTTTATTAAGTTACTTTAGATTAATATATACATACTTGCTTTAGAATAAAATTATATTTGTCTCCAGTTATTCAATTAAACTATCTTAAATTTGCATTCATTTATTGTAATGATAATTAATTCATTTGCTTTTATTTACTAACATTTATTCTTAAGGTGCTTTTACATTATTTTGTCAATCTTATTGTCTAAGGGTGTGGCATACCCCCCTTTACTTTTGTTAAGAGTGTGGACTACCCCTCTTAGTTTTTTTTGCTAAATTATAATTTTCTATTCAAGCATTTTTATGTACACTAACCTATTCACCTCTCTCTATGAACAAAAAAACCCGTCTTTTTAAATGTTCTAGCTGTTTTAAGAGTTGATATTTTTTCTAGAATCCTAAAGGATAGGTCATGTTCTTAGGTAAAGCGATAACAAGCCAGGGGATACAAGCATTACCTGTCTACCCAAACTTAACTTTATTATTCTAACAAATAGTTGGTTTGGATGGTAGCAGGTAAGTGGACCGTGAGCTTGGAACTTGGACTGCCTGATGGATTCGACACCCTTTTCCAATCTTGTGTTCCTATTTCAAACTCAATATGATTATAAATTCTCAATTTTGTTAGAATTTTTGCGAACTCTCATTTTTTTGCAATTGCCAACTTAGATGTCATAAATATATTTTTGTACTTGTCTCATATATAACCTTTTATCCAAATGGTGGAATTAACTATAGGGCTCATTTATTGATGGGATATTAAATCTAAACACACACATACACACACTCAATCTTATTTTGTTACCAAGTCTTATGCATCGTCAGATGCATGAGTTAGTATTAATTTATTAAATTATTATATGTACCTCCACATAAGTTCACATACATACTATCCCTCTTCCCTGCCTACATATGCCATTGAGAATTCTACATAGAGTTAGCTACGGCTTATCACCATTGTTGGGTCTAATACATCCAAGTATAACTCGACTCCCTTAGAGTTTCACCAGGCTCCCTCCTTGGGTATAGTAAACATCCCAGGATTTACCCTCAGTCAACAATACCATGTCTTGTCAATCCACTAGAAAAACTGATTTGACCCTAATAATCACCTTATTTCTGATTCCCCATGGTTATCCATGTACTAATACTCTCTAAAAGGATGATACCAAAATCCTTAATGAAATAGTCATAGCACTAGTGTGTCTCTCTCCCCCTAGGATTCCCATCGATCTTTGAAAGGGAATGGGTGGAGTGCACTCTAATACATGTTTAATATGGTTGCCAGAGAAGGGTTAGAAATTGCAATAAGTAGATGGTAACTAAAGTTAATTTGTTAGCAGCCGAATTAGCATTTAAGGCATGAGCCTCCATAGTACATGAATCTATCCTATATCTAACCCTAAGTCCCCTACCCTAAGTTGTTGGAATATGAAGCCAAAGTGAGTCAAAAATGTGTGTTCTAGTGTCTTCTAGTGTGTCCTATGGATGCCACGTGTCATATTGGGAGTTATCCCATATGCATAGGTGTTCATATGTGTGTGTGTGCTCTTATATAAGAGCTGTACTTGTCTAGTGTCAAGTCAATCAAGTATCAAGCTACAAGGTCTTTGGTCTACATGTGAGTACTCTCATTTTTGTTCATTGCTCTAGTCATTTCATTTCCATTTCATTATGTCTCCTTTTGAGTATAACTTCCTCTCTCCCTAGCCTACCCTCTCTCTCTCCCTCTTTCCACCATGTTCCTTCATGTGGTATCAGAGCCTCCCTTCCCACCTTCCCCTTCTTCTTGCTCTATCTAGAGGATGAGAGAAGCCCACAAATGGAAGCTCCCCTCTCCTCTAAGGTAGAGGCTCCCTTCCCTTAGCCTCGCCATGGTTCGTCGCCATCAAGAATGCCAGTGTCCTAGCATTGCTCTTGGTCCTCGTTTGTGAGTTCAGCTCACTCCCACATTAATTCGTGGTTCTCCCTTAGCATTGGCGGACATTCCTCATCAGTTGATTGCCAAAAACTTGTTTTGGCGTAGTCCAATGGCTATTTTTTGACCTTTTGAGGTCCGATTTTGATGTTTTTTGACAAATTTTTGGCATTGCCCAAACGTAAACGACCCTGTCCTGCACCATTTTGAGATTTTTTTTTTTTAATTTTTTGCCCATACAGCTGTAGGGATGTCCATACGAACCTCTACATGTGGATGCGCGACAATGCCAGGAGTCCATACAACTTGTCAGAAGGCGATTCCGAGCAGTTTTAGGCTACTTTTTGGCATTTTTTGCTCAGATTTGGACTCCCGTGACCTCCACCAGTGATTTGAGCTTCCCAAGCTTACCCACAAGTCATTTTAACTATACCAACACTCCGGTACATCGAGTTGAGGCTTTTGACAATGAGACTCTACTCTTTTCACACCTCGTCATCTTCGACATTGCGATATTGCGACCGGTGTTTGACTATCCTGAACAGTCAAATATCATTTCTCTAATCTCAGTACACTTTGATGACTGCTTTGATTAGTGCACCATCTCTGCTACTCATTGCCTCTTCTGCGCATTCGGCGACTCTATTGGCACATTGAGAGTCATGAAGTGATCTCCCTTGGTAGCTGCTCCCTTTGCCTTCATTGACACATCATTTGAGGGCATCCTCGCCTGGTTCTTCACTAACATACCTCTTTGCATTAGGATGTGCACACTCTTGTGTGGTAGTTACTTCGGGCTCATGGGTTCTCTGCCCTTCCTATGCATAAAACGAATGAAATCTTTTATATATTTTTATATATGTTTGAGTTAATGGTTCTCTGCCTTGAGTAGTCCCTCTAAAAAGAATGTTTGAAGAGATAATAAAGGTCCTCTTTCTTGGATTGTCCTCCTAAAATGATGTATTTCTTTTATGGTGTGTGACTCCATGTTTCTAGTTAGTCCCTAGAGTCAAGAGGGGGATGTATTGTGGGAGCCATGTATTGGCATTAATAGGGTCTAGTTATCAAGCCTGGCATATGAGTTCTAGGATGTTGGTGCATTGGTCTCCTAGACCTCTGAGTTGATCATGCATCCATGCATGATGAGCCTCTGAGCCATGCTAGATGTGCTTTCTATGTTATGGTCACTAGCCTCTGAGCCATGCTCACTTGCCTCTGAGATTGTGTGGGATCCATGTCTAGTTCTAGACCGGCATGCACAGTTTTGATGACTGTCATTGTCATGTTCTATTCTTGGTTCCATTCCAATGGTCTCTCACCTTGCCAGGGTGTTGGAATATGCAGCCACAATGAGTCAAAAATGTGTGTTCTAGTGTGTTCTAGTGTGAGTTCTAGTCTAGTGTGTCCTATGGATGCCACATGTCATATTGGGAGTTATCCCATATGCATAGGTGTTCATATGTGTGTGTGTACTCTTATATAAGAGCTATACTTGTCTACTGTCAAACCAATCAAGTATCAAGCTACAAGCTCTTTGGTCTACATGTGAGTACTCTCATTTTTGTTCATTGCTCTAGTCATTTCATTTCCATTTCATTATGTCTCCTTTTGACTATCACTTCTTCTCTCCCTAGCCTACCCTCTCTCTCTCCCTCTTTCCACCATGTTCCTTCATAAGTCTCAAGTCGAACGGCTACTTAGGCCATTCTTTGAACTCTCTAGTAAACGGTCAACTAAGCTTCTTTTTCTTTTTCTCCTTTGTCCACCTCCTTTTGTTCTCATCCCTTCTTAGTGCCCTCGCATCCCTCCTCAAGCTCCTCTTCTTTGCCCTTGCATCACTCCTTTCCACCCTCCTATTCTACTCTACCCTTTCTTTTCCTCCATACTCCTTGTCTCTCCCCCATGGCAGATTCGTCTAAACCCCATCTCTAAGGCTGTAGTCTAGCCTCTTCCTCCCGTTCTCTAATCACTTGCATCCCTCATCTCTATGCTGCTCCTGTGGTATCTACCCTGCTTTGTGTGGGTACGTTGTGAACTCGGGCAATGGCTGCCATGGAAGCATCCCCCATCGATACACGTGAGCAATCCGCCATAGCAGACAACATTTTGTCTTCTTCTCAGGTTCCAATCCTCTGGCACTCTTCGCATGTAAGTCGCCAAAATCATTCTTGATTCATGGCAATGACACTGCAGTCTGGTTGTGCTAAATTAGAGTCTACATTCACGGGCCTTTGGATTCTGTTTGAATATGGAATGTTTCATGCTTTTTTCTACTTGCCATTATCTATCTTGGAATGTCTCGACTGCTCGCTTGTGTCTCTATACCATGTCTGAGATGGATTGCTTGAGTCAAGCATCCTTAAAATTCTCTTATCGTAGTTAATGGCTTTTTTTTGGGAAAATAGGTCGTTGAGTCTCATACAAATGCCAGTCTTGCTTTTGTTTGCATCTTCATGGCTCTCTTACTTCCCTAGGATGGTGTTTCATTCTTCGCTACTCAGAGTCATATATTGTCGCTTAATCTCTATGTGACTAACTTGATCTCACCATTAATGGTACAATTACATCCATCATTTATTCATACTATTTGATGTGGATGTTATAATTGATAAGAACATGCATGATTTGTCTTTTTTTTTTTAATTGACCCTTCATCTAGGTCCTTGCTTCATTCACTAATTGCTCAACTGTACTTTTGCACGAATTTGTCAAGTAGCATGAAATTAGTTGTTTGGTTTTTAGGAAGTATACATTCACAAATGTTTTTTCGATTCTGTTACTCATCAGTAGTTGGCTTGTCACAGGCCCTTTCTTGTTGGGAGAGCCTGGCAGTACCTCCTTATACTCATAAATCTTAATGATCTTGGTTTTTACCATTATATGTATGGATTCACTGATAGTTTGCAGTAACCTTTTCAGTTCAAAAGGATCCCAAGAAGAGGGAGACTCCTCTTTCAATTACATCTTGTTTTTATCACAGTCAAATGTATGTAGAGGGTAGATGTTAGTCAGCTTGGTCTCCCCGTTATTTAATGAGCATCTCCTTTATCTCATAGATGGTTAGTTTCTCTTGTGCTTGATGGCATGCATGCATGCATGGTCTTCTCTTGCTTACCCATATCCTTAAAAAATGGGCTAGGGCCATGTCTATGTCTATGCATTATATTAATTCATAGACTTGATATGCTGTCTATTTTTGTCTTTCTGATAGTGCTTTTTGCTATTCTGGGCATGTACTTATAGAAGGGTCTGTCTTGCCTACCACCAAGTAATGGTGGTTGTGCATACCCAGCCACAGTGCACTCATTTGTTCCATTTATGTCCATGAGTTTCCTCTTTATGCATACGTAGGCCTTTGCAGCTCAAATTTGATGATGGTAGAATTCTCACAACTTCTAACTTATCCCAACTAGCTGCCTATGCTGGTTGTCTATCTTTAAAATACAAGAAATGTCTAATTTAAAGGATATATTGATGGAATGGTCATTTACCATGGAATTGTTACATTCACCTTTTGATATTCTATGAGCTCTTCTTAAAGGTTTCTGTTGGACACCCATTGGTATATAGTCTTATGAAACCTTCGTATAATTAGTTTGCAGGAATACAATTGCGATATGGTTTATGGTATTTTCGACCGTTTCCTTCTAGATCATCTCATTAAAACCCCTCTTTTTGCTTCAATATTTTTGGTTTTAGCTCTCAATATAGTTCTGTTTTTCAAGTTGAATCTCTGAGTTAGTTGTGGATGGGAGTTCCTGACTACGATAACAAGTAGTCAAGGATGATGACACTTGTCTTCCCTTCTGGTTTAAGCTATGATCCTAAGTTAGCTTGTTGGATGATGGCAGGTAACAATCCTCGATGCTGGAATTCTTCTCATCCCAATCACTTATAAGATCTGTTATTTTAGAAATGCCATTTATGAATGTATATTCTGTTATTAATAAAAGTCATTTTTTCAAATAAATTGCAAGTTCAAATTCTCTATTAACAAGACAGAACCACTACTTGTTTCCAGGAGTGAATTCCTAGTCCTAATTACACACACACTTAGTCTCGCTTTTGCCTTTATTAGAAAGGTGAATAGTGGTGTCTGGCTGATTTTAAGTTATGATACTCGTTTCCATTGTTATTTCCTCTTCTATTTTTACCCCTACCATTTCTAACCCACACTCCTGCATTTTATTTAGGGATGGAAATCCATGTTACTACTTAAAGGTTACTCTGTGGACAATTTGTGCCCTTCATCTATTGTTCAAACTATTCTAAAATGTATAAAGCAATCAATCTGCCCATGATAGTATTAGCTGTGCTTAGGTCCTTAAAGTCCCTCATGCATTGACCCTCACAGCTGTATTAAGCTTTAATGAGTGGGTAAAGGTGCTCATTTTATTCAAGGATATCCCCAAAACACAAGCACTTGTAATGAATTACTAGGAAAAAGTTAACAGCATCTTAGCTCAAGATGTCAAAGACTTGGAGACCTTTGCTAATGAAGGTTTGATACTCTTTAATTTTCTCATACAACTTTGTGGACAGTCACCCTTTGTATCCACAATAATGGTGGCCCCTGCCGATATGGATGGTATAACTTTTTTCAATGATGATGAGGAAGTGGCTGCAGCTGTACTCAAGGATTTTCAGTCTAGCATGGGAGAATCCACCACATCATTCCATCTTGATGTCCTCACTAGGATTGCCAAGATAGTCCCTTTCATCCCTCCTAGACAAGTTGAAATGGATAGTTTTTAAGTTGACTTTCAAATGTGGAAGTTGGGCAATCTATCAACATGTGCTCCCTTGTCTCCTGAAACATGGCTATTCTTAGCCAATCTTCCTCTATCTAGCCATCGGTTTTTCCCCCTCCGGCGATACACGTTTGTAGACTTGGATATCCCAGATAAGTGCAATGTGGCCTAAAATACTTTAAAACAGAAATAGGCCAAAGGGCACGCTATCGGGTTTGGTGCTATGTATTATTAAATGCAATGACCTTTGGCATACTTATGAGCCATATAGAAAGCAAGTGCATGGAAAAGAAAACAATTCAAAATTGTAAATAGTGTTGGATTTATTAAAATATATTTTGACATGCACAAATTGCACTTTTCCAACTCCTTCCATTTTAGGGTAAATCTAGATAACAATACCAACAACTATCAATGTTTTAAGACCACCATGAACTACTAAAATTTCAATCCGTTTTGGTTCTCAACAAATCAAAAAAAAGTTATGGAGCGTGCCCTCAAATGGGTATGCATCACTTTAGCACAACATTGGAGGCCCATTAACCCATGTATAATGATCTCATTTAGGTGTGTCCTTGGGTTGAGGAGAAGCTCATGTAGTGTAGTTTAGAATGATTACTTGGTTGCATGTATGTATAGAATAAAATTTTGATGTTTTTCAATAAATTGCTATATCCTATAGTCTTCAGGATGCATGCTTCACATGCAACATAGCACTTGTAATGCTTTAACGGTCTCGTTCCATATCCTTGTTCCATAATTTTTTTCTCTCATGTTCAAGTTTGGAATGTGTACTACGACTTAAAGACAAAGTTTTTCGAATTGTGTTGAGCAATGCATAAGTTATGGGTCATGCAAGATACCCATACACAGAAAAGTCCTTGAATGTCCTCACCAAAAATGGCTACACCCAAGCAAACAATGACTCGAATGCTATTGAACAGTTTGTTATAAAATTTTAATGGTGAATATTAACACCAAGATGGGTACAAGCATCAAAATTACTCTATGCGAGTGGATGCTCTAAGTACCGGCCTAATTATTTTGTTTTAATACTTTAAAGGTGAATCTCAACACTAAGGTTGTGTATGTGTACACCACCTCTCTAAGGGAACACTCATCTTCTCATATGTCCAATGATCAAAATTACTCGATGCAAGTGGTTGTGTGAAATATTTGGCTTAATTATTCTTGAATGCCATTTTTTGTTTCAAGCAATATTGCAAAATTATTTGTTTGAAAGATATGAAATATAATAATGGGAATATTATTTCAAGCAATATTGCAATAGTTTTTTTGAAAGACATGAAAATGTAATAATGGGACTATAATATACATCAAGTGGGTGTACAAAGTATTGGCTCAATTATTTTGGCTTGGTTCAAACATTATTTGTTTTCTAAGATACAAAAAAAACTATCGGACTATGATATTCAAAAATTCGAGACTTTTAGTTAGTCTAGTTCTGATTTGGACTTTATTAAAGTCCAAAATGTCTGAATATGATGTTCCTTTCAAAAAAAAGGTTCCCACAAAATTGATGTGTACACCATTCCCACCACGGTGATGTCCTAGCTTCTTATCTGTAATGTCTCTTTTTAATCTTTTGTGATGCATATTCTTGTTAACAAGGTTGTCTTGGCCGAAGCAACCATGACAAATTGGGAACACACAAATCGATTATTAGGTGAAATGCATATTGATAAGGGAAAGAAAAGAGGCATTACCGAGGAACTCCTTCATTTGTGGGAGCTCCATGATTTGTGGGATCTCATAATTAGAGAGAAAATGAGGATCACATAGGATACAAGACACTAGGAGAGAAAAGTGTTCAACAAAACAATGTCTCCCACAACTCCCTACATTTCTCTTAAGGGGATCATGAGGACCCTTACAACCATTGCAGTATGTGTGGATCAATGGCTTCCAACTTAGATATTCAGTCAAGTCCATGTGGGTGAGCTGGCTCGGAGGACTTGACACTCATAATCAAGTATCCCATAGCACGCATATTTGTGTTTTGGGCGGATGAGTGAGTATGATAAGTATCCCATTGCATATGAGATTTAGACAAATTATTGTATTCGCTTAAATGTATCACGGGCATCACGATTATATGTATACACAGCCTTTCGATCGTTTTGCAGCAGATTATATGTATACAGCCTTCAATGCCTTTCGATCGTTTTGCAGCAGCTGTTGTGTCGAGTATTTGTACTTGACACCATGACTTTGTTAAATTTACGATCATCTCAAATGAGTGCATGTACATGGCGTAAGATTGGCAAGAAGGAGCGACGTCGTGTGTATGTCTGTTGCATCTGATTCATGTTTCCATTTGTGCTGCAGTCCCTGCGGGATCGACGGAAGTATCTCTCGTTATTTGCGACAATTTCTTGCTTGAACGTTGAGGTAGAAGTGGTATCTGAACAGCATCCGGCTGTCGACTCTTCCGAAAACTGGACAGAGAACCGAAGCTTTTTGATCTTACGTTCGATCGCATCCCTGACTTGACATCCCAATGAGAGCTGGTGGCACTTGCAGGCGCAGGCACCACCGTTTCATACTTGGAAGAGTCTTTCCAAAAGAAGCTGTTCTTTGCCAAATCGTGGACATCCACATCGCTCATATGTGCCTTGGCATCCCATTCGGCAGAAAAGGACTTTCTCATTGGAGAACTATCAGGGCTACGACGCGCTGCGGATGGCGCTGTTCGTCTGTCCGTTGGCACGTATAACTGTCCGTCAAACGACTCTCGTTGCGAGGTGATTCTCGCCTCTACATGCATTGGTTCACCGTGTGCCTGAATCAGGCCGTGAACGACATCCAATGAAAAGCCCGAAGAGCTGCTGCTTTCCGCACGGTCTGGATCAATTTCCCGAGAATCGCTGAGTAGATGCTGCTGAAGAATGCGGGCAGTTCCGTCATCTCGCACATCGCCCGGCTGACGAAGCTCTTCTTCATAAATCGTGAGAACGACACTGTCGGCAGGATCGGCCATTTCAAAGGACGTATTTCGGTCAATGACTTTTACATCTTCGCGACAGAACGGGCAATTCGAATGAGAATCGAGCCATTTATCGATACAAGGCACATGGAATGCATGCTTGCACTGTGGCAGCATCCTTACCGAATCCTCGTCTTCGAACGAGCTGAGACATACCGCGCACTCGCTACCTCTTACCTCTGCAGTTGCCTTCGCAAACTTTTTGGTCGGAATCATTTTATTCAAGAACGACTTGTCGAGACCGGAGGAACGCACAGGCACAGGCCTTGGCCTCGACGTTTCATCGATCTGCCCATCACGACGAGCTGCTGCTCTGCTGGCGGATGCCCGGCAGCCCGCCAGCATGAGGCATGCAAAGAAGGTTCCAATTGCGATTGAGACGATGGCAAAGCCAATGGAGGCGTTGCCAGTAAGGGAAGAGATACTCTGAGGAGGAGGAGGAGGAGGAGGAGGAGGAGGAGGGCCGATCAGTAGGCATGGCTTAGCTCCGAAGCCGTAGCAATCTTGTGAGGACATCATACTAAAGAGAAGGGGAGGTGGAAGGAGGAGGCAATGAGCAAAGGGTGATGTTCTTCATAGCTAGTTCAAGGAATGTGAAGGCCAGAGATGAAAATGAAGATAAAGATGGAAATGCAGGCCTTTGCTTCGTAGGTTCTTGGGTTCCGACCTTGCAAACATCGCCCTTTCATGGTTCTCATCACCCCACCTTTTGCTTTCACATAATTTTGAAGTTTTCAAGCTATGTCTTATGGCCCACTCATCCAACCTTTAAAAACACACAAACCCGTCAAACTCTAGCTCTCACTTTGCCATGTGGCACCACCCAAACACTCCATCCTCGAAGCTCTCTTTTATCATTTTTGAAAGACTTATTTGGCATGTCATGGTATAAGGTAATTAGCAAGCACTTAGACTTTCATTGGATCTACCTGCTTTTGAAATAATGTGCCCTAGGTCACTACAAGGTATTAACCATTATTTGACAAAAAATTCAATGGAATTTTTTAAGAAATGAAAATTTTTCCAAGTGTGAAAGCCTTAGTATATAGCTCAAGACATACATCAAAATGTGGTGTCTCATAGTAAGAATAGGAAAAAATGTGAAAGCCATACTATATAGCTCAAAATATTCATAAAAAATGTGAAAGCCTTAAGGTATATAGCTCAAAATATTCATCAAAGAGAGACCCTCTGAATACTCATTGGTGTATGATAATAAGAATAGGAAAAAAACATCAGTTAGTGTGAAAGCCTTAGTATATAACTCAAACTATACATCAAAAGAGACCCTTTGTATACTCATTGTTGTTTGGAAAAAAACATTAGTATAGTCATCGGTATCAACCTCAATGACAAACTGATATATCGGCATTTAATAATGATGATATAAGCATCAAACACCAATGTTGTAACTTGTGGGTTCTAAGAAAAAAATTATGGGGAAGAATAGGGTTCATCGAGCCCCATTCTACTCCACATTAAGTCAACTTCCACTACCACAATACAAGAGTTTTTTCGAGGCTTTGAACCAATGCCTTTTTAACAAAATTGATGGCAATTAATATAAGCATCAATATCGTCGCATTCTAATTTTATCCACAAAAGTGTCAAAATAAACATCAACATACATGTCAATATTTCTTATGAGATAAACTCTGAAAATGTAACCTTGCAAAATTTTCCATCTCGCTTTGATAAGATACATTCTAATTTTTTTAGTCCACTGCATTGGAATTGTGCGTAAAACCTTTAGTATACAAGAAGCTAGATTGAATAGTATAGAAGATGATATAGCATAACAAATTTGTGTTATGTAGTTAGTTATGTGGACGATTACATGAATCTTCTAGATTATCCTCTCATAACACATTGACACCTTCATATTCACCATGTGCTAAGTCTTCTATGTCCTCTACATCCAAAGACTAGATCTCCCACATCTAGGTCTGAATAATGATCCAATGAGCTTAAATTGTTAGTATCTTCTACAAGTTATATAGCCACCGTCTTATGAGGGAAGGAGAATTGGAATTGCTTGCCTCCATGTTATTTTAATGTGACATTCCGCATCTAGGTCTGCGTAATAATCCAAAGAGCTGGAGGTTGTATAGCCATCATCTCATGATGGGAGAAGCATTGGAACTGCTTGCCTGCATGTCATCTACTATGACATTTTGTGCATCTTCAAAGGCACATCGCATGTAGGCTGCAACTTTGAATCACATGCCACCATTTAATGTATGAGCAATGTAGTTAAAAGTCAACGTAAAACACCTTATTTTAAAATTTTAAAGTTTCTTGCTTCGTTTGGACATTTTTCTCAAAATGGTCACCTCTACTCAATAATTACTTAGCAAAATACAAAATTGGGTAGCTTTGCAACATTACATCGGTCATGTCTACACAAGCATTGCCTAATAAAAATTAAAATTTCACCAAACTTGCAAGTGGTAACCACCATTTAATACCCCATGGGTAAATTTACAACATTACATGGGTCACCTCCACACAAATATAGCTTTGCATAGAACTTACTTGCTTTGATAGGCAAGTGGATGATCTAGTGCACCGATGTTGTCTACTAGACTCAAATTCGACCATGGAAACTAAAGATTACATGGTATTGTGATGTGGCTATTTTGTAATGACAAGGGCATGATGATTTGGGGTGGACAAATTGTAAGTTTGGCAAACATGCAGGAAGTCTAGCTCTACCTCTTAGTCTTTGTGGCATTTTGTGTCCTCCTAACATGGTCTCTATAGGAGACAAGAACAAAAGTAGGAGTCCTAACAGTAGAGAATGCAAGCTCTCTATAGAAAAAGCTTCCATGCTCAACTATCAGTGTGCGTGCATGCACACACACACAATGTGCGTGTCATTATTTGGATGGCGATACAAGAGCAAATAGGTGCCCCATCATATAAAAAATGAAAATTTCCCATTAACTAGTTGTGGAGAAAGGAATATGGGTGAAAAGGAAGATGGCAACGCCATGGTTAAACTAAGGACTTTTCAAGGACATGAAACCCACTCTAATTAACCCGTGCAAAGTTTCAAGACACATTATTATTCCATGATGGTCCACATATGCAAATTGCATGCACCTATGCACCATGCATGTGCACGAAAGGGGGATTTTGTATGCCCATCGGCCCAGATGTTTCCTGAGTGACATGAAACCTACCCTACTTGACACCCATGTGAGGTTTCAAGGCCATCTTCCATTTGACCATTTCATGATGTTGTTTATGTGTGTGTGTGTGTGTGTGTTAGGCCTATAGGAAACCACCCTTGGAACAGGTAGTGGTCCTAGACCTGGTATTACAAGTGAAAAAACTTCTTGCAATTCTTGATAATATATTTAGAATGAAACATGAGAAATACAATAAGGTAAAGTCACTTTAGAAGCTACAACCCCACTTTGGGATGATGAGACAAGCATGCAAATAAATAAAGGCCTGATCTCATTGGCTGCTACATTGAAGCGTAATCTAATGTTGGGGACTGTTACCTGCATCCATCCAAGAGAAGGTGGTATTAGAATACATCCATCTTCTAGCTTGGGACTGTAGGTGTCATAGACCCCAACTGCTTGTTATTGCAGTCAAGAATACACACGAGTAGTTGACCAAGAGATCTAGTATTACTTGTAACACAAAGAGAAACTTTTACTTAAACTTTATGCTTAGAGACCGAGAGGAGGTCGAAGGGACTCATTTATCTAAAGATAAATTCGTGAGAATAAAATATTTTAGAGGAGTGAAAGCTCCTTAACATGAGGATCTTCACATCAGTAAGGGCCTTTAAGCAAGGAGACAAAAAATTGAGAGTATACACTTTTTAAAACTGTAGAAGCAATGGCATACCATCCAAATGCGATTACACTTAACCATATTCCCACAATTTAGGCTAGAAGTAAGAGGCCAACCAAACCCGAGTTAGCCACAAGCCAGCATAGAAGGAATTTCCTTGTGGAGCCTACAACAAATTCATAGATACTAGCATAGCATTTTGAAATTAGATTGATCATAGGCTATAAAAATTTCTAGAACAACAAAGACATCAACTTGATTTACGGCGCTAGAGAGAAAAGAATGTAATGGTCATAGCCATATACTCTTGTGATGAGCTCTATGAACACTCATCATAGGAAAAAACCAAAGTTAAAGGTATCCAAGTGCTGCCCATGCTTTACTTGAGGCCAAATTCATGTGGGTTAGAGGGAGGAGTACATCTTGCAAGGTGCCTTCAGCTAGTGCCCAACCAAATAGATTATACAATCAAAATATAGTTACATTCGAGAGAGGGTAGAAGCTGGAGACATAATGTGAAAAAATCACTACAAGGCATAGGCCCTTTTCCAACGGTTACACACTAACGTTTAGCACGCGCGGGGCGCTAATCGTCGGTATGCAAAGCGGGCTTTAAAAGTGTCGCTATATAGTGACACTTTTATAAACGTCGCTATATAGCGACACTTGCCAGACTTGTATAAGGTCATTATATAGCGACGTTTTACAGAGAGTGTCTTTCCCCATACCAACCTTTATATAGCGACGTTTATAAAAGTATCACTATATAGCGGCACTTGCTAGACTTGTATAAGGTCATTATATAGCGACGTTTTACAAAGAGTGTTTTTTCCCATACCAACCTTTAAAGATAGTTTTACCCAATGACAAAAAAAAATTCTTTTCATACATGTTTGATCCTTTGAAAGAATAAAAGTACAAGAGCATGTACATCAAGTTTGAAGCTCATATATTCATGTCCACATTTGAGACTTGGCTTCATCCTAAGCCAAGTCTAGTGTGCCAAACAAGTCTATCTCCAACTCTATACTAAGTTGATCTCCTATATCATCATCGTACTCTAGCATCATACGTTCACCATAGACTTGATCATCTTCTTCAATAAAGTCGGGTGATTCTTGATGATCGTCATCTTCTTCCTCAATATCGTGATCTCCATCTTACTCCCATATGATGTCATTATGCATATCTTCCTCTTGGCTCATATTGTGATCTTTTTCTTCTTCTCTAAATCCATCTGGATCAATTGGATCCGGCATTGGTAGTGGCATCTCCATATCCACATGATCTCTATCTTCATATCCACATTGGTAGTGTGAAGGCATACGCACACCACCCTCCTCATCCTGTCTCAAGATTTTATATACTTTTCCCCTCTCTTTTTTCTTCTCTTTTTCCCTCTTCTTTCTCTTCTTTTCCCCTCTCTTATTTCCTCTCTTTCATCATCTTTTCTCCTCTTTTCATAAGCATATGCATTTGCCTATGCTTATGCATGAGCATATGCTCATATGCTCATGCATAAGCATAAGCATATTCTTTCTCTTTTTTCCTCTCTTTTCTTCTTTTCCTCTCTTTTTCCTTCTCTTTTCCCCTCTTCCTTTCTCTTCTTTCTCTACTTTTCCCCTCCCTTATTTCCTCTCTTTCATCCTCTTTTCTCTTCTTTTCATAAGCATATTCATTTGTCTATGTATCTCTCTTATAAGCTTATGCTTTTGCATGAGCATATGCTCATATGCTCATGCATAAGCATAAGCATATGCTTTCTCTCTTTTTCTCTTTTTTCCCCTCTTTTCTTCTTTTCTCCTCTCTTTCGAAAGGGTAATTTTGTAACAAACAATGTTGTATATCTTTGACATGTATATGCTTCTGTCACTCGGCTCGTTTGAGTGATTTTGTATCACCCTTTTCACAAAGAAAATTTTGTAACAAACAACATTCTTTTGAATTACTTTAAAAAAAACATTAGTGGGGCAAAACAGGGCTTGCTGTGGCCCTATTGAGCCCCACAAATGTTTTTTTAAAGCTTCTGTTAATCGTCGCTATATAGCGACGTTTAGCAGTGTCGCTATATAGCAACGTTTATTAGTGTCGCTATATAGCGACCCTTATATAGCAACCGTTCTTTTTCGATGCTAATAGCGACGTTTTTGCTCCTGCTTAAAAAATCTTTTTAGTGTAAAAAAGGTCGGTATTTTCATCGGAAAAGGGCCTGTGCCTTGTAGTGAATCAACAAAGTAGAATCTTTCAACATATCCATCATGAATTGTGAAAATACGAGAAGATCCTCAAGTACGGTGATGGCTCACTTATAATGAACCTGCCTATCAATCAAACACAGATACTACATTATAATCACTAAATAGATAGTGCTTAGGCTACAGAAGGTTCCTCAAAGAGTCCCATCTTCTTTGTAAGTCAACAGTAGCCTATAATATAGAGCTCGCAAGTAGACTCCATCGCCATACCATACAGCAAACCATAAATTAAGTAGAAGTGAGCATCAACTTTCGTATAGCATAGCAAGAGGTATTAGAGAGTAAATGAGGACTAACAGTATGCTCATAACAAGGAAGTATAGAACAAAGGTAGATTTCAAACACCACGATCAATAGGACGAAGCACCGAACTACATGCAAAGACAATCAAAGAGAATAAAAAAGAAAGACATAAGTTTAGCCTCATGAGCTACTACCCTAGATGTCAACGACAGAATCCGCTGTAATGAGCAACGAGTCTAAGATAAGTCCATTGGGGCAGTGCCAAATGAGGTCATAGCTGCAAGTATTGACCGTGAACATTCACGAAAGAGCCCACTAGAAATTGGGTAGCCCATATAACGATTAACAGACTCAATCTCATAAGCCTTGCGAACATAGTGTAAAGAGCAATAGTAGATGGTTCTAGTTGCATACATGAGAGAAGATAAAGTGAGAGTTCCATGAAGTGTGGAGCCGCAATGTAGATATAAACCAACTAGGTCCCTATGGGTAGCTTTATGACTCACAACCCAGGACCTCAAAAAGCACCCAATCACTGACATAGAAACGGTCCAGCCACTCCAGGAGTCTGCCTCCCTCCCTCCTGTAACCCCAAGAGAAGTCCAGACTCCCAGGCCATCTGCGAAAGGAAGGCTCCCTCCAACTGTCCCGACCTCCCACTGCAAAGAGGAAGGGGTCCCAATCTGCCTGCTCTGCCTGAGCTATAACGAGGAACTCTGGGCCCCTTCCCTGCTGATCCTCTAAGGTCTCAAGGTTATTTAAGTCCCCTCCTACAATCCAAGAGTCCATCTCTGGCAATAGGTTTGTCAAGGATCTCCAAAAAATGGATCTACGTCTGAGATCAGTCGGGGCGTAGATATTGAGGATGCCGATGCGGGATCCCTCAATATGCAAGCCCAAACCCAAAGCGCACGTCCTGGGATCAAAGTGCCAAAACCAAACACATGCTGAACTAGAGAAGTATCGATGGAGGTACAGACACCCCCGCTTCTCCCCTGCTCGCCAATCGAAGGTTCCCAGTAGGTGTGGGAGCGTCCTGTGAGGACCTTTCCACAAGTACTAGTCTGTGAAGCCAAAAGCTTGTGTTCCTGTAGTAGGAGCACATCTACCTTTCCCACCAAAGCTGGCTGGAGCTCCTGTATGAGCACCATCTTCCTGGGGCCACGGGTGCCTGATGAGTGGAACCCGTTAACGTTCAAAGAGATAATGCGTAAACTCATGAGGGAAGGTGGGCCACAAACAGCTGTTTGCTTGCGGTCGAAGTCGAAGTGGTCGGAGAATGTCCTATGTGGAGACGAAGGTGCTTCTATGAAGGTTTCGAAGGAGAGGTCGGATCATCAGACCCATCCTCTAAAACCTTCAGCAGAGGGGAAAGGCCCTTCATCCCATGGTGGTAAGCTCTCTCTAACCAGCACGATGCCTCTGCCAAGGAAATGCTGTAGAAGCCCGCAACCTCTGAAGTCCTCCAAGGGCGAAGCCCTTCCGCGTAGGCCCACTCCAGCGGCGGTCTAATAATGACCAGGAGTCGGAAATGTTTGGCGCTGTGGCGCCAATGCAAACGAACATCACCCTCCTACCACTGCTGCTGAAGAAGCTCCGCTGCTCTGCTACCAATCCAATCCTGCACCTGCTCCTGGGTCTGGTCTTGTATCGTCTCCCAAACATTTTCATTCGTCCATTGCTCATTCCCTTCACTAGAGATAGTGAAGGAATAGCTAGGACCATCGTGCGGAGCCAGAATGGACACCTTACCCTCCGCCCCCTTGCGGAGGAAGAAGATGCTGATGTCTAGGCATGCGGGAAAGGAGCCAATACTCGCTGCATCCAAGTAGTCCCAAGGACCTGCTCGGTAAAACTCCAATGGAAGAGCTCTAGGAGCAGCCCTTGGGCTTGGGGATGAAGATGAGGAGTCTGAACCGGAGGGAGGGGTGCTGGCCACCTGTGGGGAAGGGCCTATCCCCGCCGTCAGGCCCAGAGGGATAAATGAGGGTGAGGTCTGTGCTGGCTTCGGGGCTACAGGTGGCGCAGGTGGAGGGGGGGATTCCTTCTGGATCATGCTCGAGGAAGAGAGTGGTGCGGGGGGGGATCCTGGAGGGGGTGGGGGTCGGAGAATCGAAGAGGAGGGGGGAGGGGGGGGAGGGCGGGGTGAGGGATGAGGGGGAGGCTGGCTGACCTTCTCCTTTCCCTTCTCCTTCCCCTTATCGGTCTGCTGATGAGTAGGGATCATCTGAGGGGGCTCTTGCTGTGGCTGGGAAGGTTTTCTGGGGCCTGCTTTGTTGCCCTTCCGTTTTCGTTTGACTTCTGTCCAACCTTCCCCTTCGGGAGGGGATGTCGTTGACTGGAGCGGAGTATCCTGAGCTGCCTGAACGGGGGTCTTCTGAGGTTCTGTACCCATGAAGCGAGGACATGAGCAAGCCTGGTGCTCGAAGCCATGGCATCTCAGACACTGGTTTGGGCGACCAGTGACCAGAATGCACTGCATCACCACACCTGTGTCTGTCTCTATCTCGAACTCCGAGGGGATGCTCTGTGGATCAAGGACTACCACTTTGACACGTGGCACCCCTTAAGCTGCGACCGCATCAACGTAGGTGTCCTGCATAGGCCAACCAAAGTGTGCCCCCAGGTCCTTGATGATCGGGCGAAGCTCGGTTGCAAGACCTGGGAAGAAAGGGCAACTGGGTGTCGAGGAATACGAAAGCGGGCATCGAAGTCCGCTACACTGAATCCCCTATACCAAGGGACCATGAGGATGATCTTCCCACCCACAGAAGTAGGGGATCGCCTGACCACGTCGCTCGCAGCCTGTGCTGAGGAGAGCTTAAGCCAGAAAATGCCATGTCCCATGAGTGCAACCTCCTCAATGTGATTGTCCTCGAGGTAGAGGGTGGACTGCAACCAGTCCCTGATGTCTGCTCGTGAAGGGGAGTAGCCAATGACCCTCCCATAAACTGATGTCTAGGAGAAGTCCGTGGCGGCCTGCGTCACCAAGGAGACCTGGTGCTCTGTCAACGTAACGCGATAGGCTGGTGGAGGGGGGGGTCCATCTGGGCCACCGGTTCCGGGCAAGTAGCTGCCATATCGCTTGACTAACTGCGAACTCCCGAGGTGGGTGAAGGGAAAAGAAGAGGAAGGGGAGAGGTAAGGGGAAGCGGGGGGGAAGAAGGTGGGTGGGGACTAACGGGGTGGCGGGGGAATAATAGGAGAAAGAGAGGGGGAGGTGAGGTGAGTGGAGCGGAGTGCGGTGAGGTGCGGTGAGGTGAGGTGAGGTGAGCGGAGCGGAGCAGTGAGGTGAGGTGAGGTGGGTGAGGTGAGCGGAGCGGAGCGGTGAGGTGAGGTGGGGTGAGGTGAGGTGAGCGGAGCGGTGAGGTGAGGTGGGGTGAGGTGAGCAGAGCAGAGCAGTGCGAGGCGGGGTGAGGTGAGGTGGGCGGAGTGGAGCGGAGCGGAGCGGGGTGAGGTGAGTGGAGAGGGGTGAGGTGAGAGGAGCGGGTGGGCTGAGTGGAGCGGAGCGGGTCAAGGCGGGATGGGGTGAGGTGAGCGGAGCGGAGTGGAGACGAACGAGGCGGAGCGAGGAGAAGGAGAGTGGCGAGGAGAGGGGAGGAGCGACGGGCGGGGAGTAGAGGCTGAGAGAGGGGGGGCATGGCGGAGAGGAGGAGCGTGGTGGAGAGGGGGGCAGCTGGCTGCGCGGCAGCAGCTGACGGAGGGAAGGGAGGGCCACGCCGTAAGCGAGGGGGGGTAGACGGGGAATGAAGGGGGAGGGAGCTCGCAGGAGCTTGTAATTGGTGAATACTTGCTGGTTCATCGTATCTAAGTATGGATAAATACAAAGACAATTTACTTTTTTTTTTTTCAAAGAAGACAATTTACTACTTAACTCAAATTCTATTGAAAATGAGACTGTATTAGAGGGGTGGTCAGCCCCTAAAAAATTTTTGGGTAATATATATCCAAGATTACAAGAGATAAAGTCTAAGATCTTTGGACTTTATATTTACGCAAGGATTCCAAGACGCAGGCTCGACACTTCACACAGTGGGAGCCTTCAGCAACATACTTCGCAAACTATGGGTTCTTATAGTATTGAAGGCCTTCCCACAGTTCCTCATGCAATATGACCATCTTGTGAATGTCACTCTTGGGAACTCTATGTTCCTCCTCCAAGCGATCAATCTCATCTATGACAATTTTGTCGATTGAGATGACCACTCAACTTTCACTTGTGTGTCTAGTTATGACATAGAATGCATGGGTCAACAACCATTCAACTATGGGATGCCTATTTGTGATTGGATACTCAATGACATCATCACACACAGCATGAGAGGATGAAAAGACTTATGAGAAGGATTGTTGCTAACGGGGGGAAGGAGGGGCAATATGACCTCTATCATGTCTCTGAGTCGAGAACTAGTTCACAATACGCAGCCTATTAGTGGATGGCCATGCCTTACCCTTGCAATGGAAGGACATTACTTACATAGTCAAGCACCCTAGTACTGTCTACTATACCCTTGGCATCAATTGATCCCTCAGCTCTAGCTTCAACTTGAGAGCTCTCTCCTTAGGGTCTATTCTATGATGTGCATGATAGAAGACAAATCATATAGGATGATAGAGGATCTCCTATCATTTTTTGCATATGGCAAATCATGCAAGTGGTCTACATTCTAAGTATTGATAATATCTTGACAAAAAGGACCTCCATGTCATAGATCAGCTACCTAGGGAGCTCCTCATGCTAGAGCAATGCTTGATATGAAATCTGATAGATTCACTTCTTTGGGTGAAGTCCCACAACTATGGATAGTTCCCAAAACTGTAGCTTCCTCATCCATGTCTATGTGCACAAGCAAGCGTAATTCTTGAGGGGAAATGCTTATCTAGCAAGCACAAATCTTTGATGGAGTCTACCAATATCTCATAAAGATATATAATGATGGATAGCAAGCATACCTGAGAAGGCCACTAATCTTGTAGATGGCATTTTTCATGCCAGTCGATAAGCATCCTATACCACAATTGAAAGGTAAACTATGTGTACAAATTTGTGTTACTTT
This sequence comes from Dipteris shenzhenensis, assembly GCF_047967505.1. NCBI lineage: Eukaryota > Viridiplantae > Streptophyta > Polypodiopsida > Gleicheniales > Dipteridaceae > Dipteris > Dipteris shenzhenensis. Next base: position 899,869 of record NC_141624.1, on the reverse strand, counting down.
CAAATCATCAACATATGATCACTAAGTATCAAATAAAAAATAAATTACTGTAAGAACATGTGCCAATCATGAGACTTGCGTCCTTAAGCTTAGTGAAATCTTCCTTCAAGAAATGCATTATCTCTCTTCAACATCAGTGTATCCATGCAACTGTATCTGAACCCCAGTCTCATAAAATAGTCCATACTACAATGTGGACTTCACATACCTCAGTATGCATCTAGCCGCATCCAAATGTGGTTTCCTTGGAGCCTAGATAAACTGACTTACCAACCCAATAGCACATCTCAAATCTGGCCTGGTAATAGTCATAAAAATCAAAATTCCTACTATGCGTCTGTACATAGTAGGGTCTTTCAAAAGCTCACCTGCATCTGCACTCAACTTCACATTCTGCTCCAAAGGAACCGAAATAAATAAGCTTGCAGCCTGTCATCCCATATTTGGATAGCATGTCCAATCCATACTACCTCTACAAGAGCCATATCCCACTTGTGGATCTAATCACCTCAATGCCCAAGAAGTAACATAGCTCTCCCAAATCCTTCATCTCAAACTTCTACTTCAATAGCATTTTCACATGAAGGATATCTTCATCACTATCACCTGTGATGATCAAATCATCAACATAAATGACAAGCAACATAATGCCTTTCTCTGTTTTTCTCACATAAAGTGAGAAATCTGCCTTGGAAATATGAAAGCCAATAGTGACAAGATACTGTCCTATCTTATCAGACCATGCTCTGGGTGCTTGCTTCAAGCCATACAAGGCTTTCTTCAACCTGCAAACAAACTCAGTATGAATAGCATGAACATAACTTGGTGGTTGCTCCATATAGACCTCTTCCTGCAAATCACCATGCAACAAAGCATTCTTTGATGTAATCAATGCCATATGTCTATGCATACCCCTTGACAACTAATCTTTCCTTGTATCTGTTCACAGAACCATCTGCATTGTGCTTCACCTTATAAACCCACTTGCAACCAATTGCATTCTTGTCTTTGGCAAAGGTACCGATTCCCATGTAGCATTTGCTTCCAAGGCATCCATTTCTTCATCCATGGCTTTCTCCCATTTTTCTTTTCCCATGGCTTGCTCAAAAGAAGTGGGTTCTAGTTCATGTATCACTTTGACCATATAGGCATAGTGAATGGATGTAAATCCATCATATTTCAGCCTATCCATAGGATACCTAGCTCTGGTAGACATGCGCAAAATAGGCTCACTACCCTATGCTCTCAAAACATCCCTTGTCTTCCTTACTCTAGGTGTAACAACAGAAGGAATACCCAACTCATCATCAAGGCTCTGTTCTGAGCCACTGGATTCACCATCCACATAAGAGTGACCTGCATTCACATCAACCATGGGCTGATCTACTCTCTCTTTTCCTTTTTGTGATACTTGCATACCACTATCTGCATTGCTTTGAGGAGATCTTTCTAATCTCAATCTGCCTGTCCATGGTGAAGTATGTGAACCACTGCTAGAGGACACTACAGGTCCACTGATATTTTGTGATTGCTGTTGTGAATTCTATGCAACATTACCATTTTGTACATCTACATCATCAATCACATTTATTGGTTTATACCAGCTGCTCAACTCATCAAAAACAACATCTCTACTCACTGTAAACTTACGAGTAGAAGGGTTATAGCATCTATACCCTTTCTGCTGCAGAGAATAACCAATAAAGATGCACTTCTCAGCTTTTAGATCCAACTTGGATCTCAACTCATCTGGCACATGAACATAGGCAATGCAACCAAAAACTTTCAAATGAGAAATATCTGGTTTCCTACCAGTATACCTCTCCTCTGGCGTCATGCCATGTATTGCTATAGTGGGAGTCCTGTTCATTATGTAGACTGCTGTAGCAACTACTTCAGCCCAATAATAAATCTGACAGGTCTTTTTCATTAAGCATGGCATGAGATACCTCTACAATATGCCTGTTTTTCCTTTTTGCAAGTCCATTTTGCTGTGGGGTATAACTGCATGAATATTGTTGCTTTATGCCATGCTCCTGCATGAAACTTGCAAACTCATTTGAGAGGTACTCTCCCCCTCCATCTGACCTTAGGCATTTTTTTTGCAGGCCTGTTTCTTTCTCAACCATAGCTTTAAAAGCTTTGAAATGCCCAAACACTTCACTTTTCTTTTTCATAAAATACACCCAAACTTTTCTGCTGTAGTCATCAATAAAAGTGACAAAATAATGATAGCCTCCAATAGATGCAGCTTTAGTAGTCCACACATCAGAGTGGATTAATTCCAATAGCCTCTTACTCTCTTGAACATGTCTAGGAAATGGTTTCCTTGCCTGTTTTCCTAATTGATATGCTTCACATACCTTATGCATTTCTGCAACCTTGAACTTAGGCAATCTTGCAATAATATTTTGGGCCTGCATTAATTTAAGTCACTGTACATTAACATGACCAATGCGTTTATGCCAGATATCAATATCTGCAACTACACCGGTCCCATATGCAAACATTGCTACACTCAATTCAGGCATGTCTGCATCCAACGTAAACATCCTGCCCTTCTTCTTCCCTTTTGCTATCAAGCGTTTATTTTTCATATCCTCAACAAAGCATCCAGGAGGATTAAATCTGACCTGCAAGCCCTGCTCAACCAGTTGAGCAATAGAAACCAGGTTCTTGGTGATATTCGGGACATGAAATACATCAGACAGGTATTTCTTTTTTCCATCCTGCATAGACAAAGGAATTTTACCAATCAGCACAATAGGATGTGTAGTATCATCACCAGCCTCCACAAATCCTAGTCTTTCCATTTTCCTTGCATCTTGCTTCCATTCTACATGACCTGTCATGTGGTTTGATGCACTTGAGTCAACATACCACACATCATTGCTTTCTTATGCACTTGCACAGAATTGGTCATGTGCTGCACCATAAATAGATGCTCATTTCTATCATGACCCTGTCTACTAGAGGATGCATAATTGCCTTGCTGTAATTTTCTAGTCATGATGTCATTCTGCTTTTTATAGCAGTCTTTAACCATATGACCCATTTTACCACAGTAGTAGCATTCAACATTGATGTTTGCATTTTGGCCTCTTTGCCATCCACCACGACCTCTTTGGCTCCCCCTGCCTCTAAAGTTACCATGTCCTCCATAGGACTGGTTTTCTTGAATTTGCTGCATATTCTGATTTCTACCACGGCCTCCAAATCGGCCTGCTCTACCTCTGCCTCTACCTCTTCCAGCATTTGAGTAGAAGACATCTTCTTTTGAAGTTCCTCCTGAAGAAGATGCACCACCATTTCTGTGCTCTTCATAAATTAGAAGAGCAATCAACTCCTCAAAATCAAAAAAATTCTCACGGATGGCAATGGATGTCCATAATTGTGCATAATCCTTTCCTAGACCATTCAAGGTCACAGAAACTAAATCATCATCTTCCATTGGCGACCCAATAGAAGCAAGTGCATCTACAATCTTCTTCACCTTCATGTGGTAGTCATTGATGCTCATATTTTTTCTCTGCACATTATGCAACTCCTGCTTGAGCTGCATTTTCCTAGCTTGCGTATTTGTGCTATACATTTTTGTCAAAGTATCCCACGCCTCCTTTGGCATGCTTGCATCCTGAATATGCACAATCATAGAATCTGAAATACTGATAGACAGCTAATACATAACTTTTCTGCCTCTCTCATGCCAGCCTTTAAATGCCTGCAACTCCTGTTGATTGGGAACATTAGGAATAACTGGTTCTTGTTCAGCTCCAATAATGAACTCCCAATAGCCTTTTCCCTTAAGGAAATTCGTCATTCTAAACTTCCATGCTTGGAAGTTGTTCTTGTCAAGCTTTTCAGTGACAATCTGTGAAAGAGCATCAAACGCCATTACAGAACAATGCAAAATATTCTATCACTGCAAAAAACACAACTTCCGCCTCACAAGGGCAAATCTGCAAAACTGACAAAAGTGGTATTTGACCACATAGTCACTTCCTAATGACGATTATGTATCAACAGGCAATAAGAATGAATTTGTCACTCCCAATATCTCTGCGCATAGGCATACGATGTAATTTCTACGATAACTTTTCACCGACCTGCAGAACAGTGGTCGCATAGCAAAAACAGAGCACTTTCCTGAGTGCCTGCGGAAAAGTTCCGCCACCAAAACGAGCCCCGAAATGACCGTAGCATGTACTGCCCTCTCGCCACACCGCGAAGGGCGTCCCAATCTGAGATAGTGCACTCCTGCACTTTTTGGCTGTGCTACCTGCAGAGATTTGCTCCTAAACTCGAAAAAAAAAGAAAGCAACACTGATCCTCTTACTAGGACACCGCGAACTTGGTTTGCTTTCTTGAGCTCCTTACCACGAACCGAGCTTTGATACCATGTGAAGAGAGTGGGAGAGAAGGAAGGAGTCTCACTTGCAGCTTTCTCACATACACAATGGGGGAATATACACAAAGGTGGAGGCTGAAAATAGTTTTCCTCTTCTTAGTTGTGAAAGCCAAAAGAACTCTGAGTACAAAAGAATAGGTGAACCCTATATGTGGGTCTCAAACCAAACTCAGCTAACTAAGGTGGCATACTAACTGAGCCACTAACTAGAGTACATAAAGATAGCTGTCATCTAGCTACTATTCATGGGCGGTGTACCAACTGCATCTGCAGCTAACAAGTCGGTGACATAAATGCACAACGGTTACCTTGGCATATCAAGAGTGGAGCTCGATATCTCAACAACAACTCCCTTGGTCATGGATATGGCTGGTGGAGTGTTGCAGGATGGAGAGCCAAGGCAAACAATGGATCCCATGACTTGGGTAGCATTATGAAGGGGCATCGAGGTTGCAGCAGAAGATTCATCCTGCAACATGGTTGGTCATGAGGTTTTTCTTTCAAGTCTTTCAAGGAATTGCCTTCGTCATAGGAACTTCTTTCTTGAGGCACTAGTGGGGTTATAAAAGAAATGCTTCTTTCAAGGCACTACTAGTAGAGAGAACTCAATGACAACCTGTTTCCCTTGGATCCCCATCCTACAACTCCCTTGGTCATGGCTAAGGCTGGTGGAGTGTTGCAGGATGCAGAGCCAAGGCAAACAATGGATTCCATGACTTGGGCAGCATTATGAAGGGGCATCGAGGTTGCAACAGAAGATTTATCATAGGGGTAGAAGGGGACTTGGAGAGAGCATGGAAGGGGGTATGAGAGAAATTTTCCTGGGTCGGTGAATTGTTTCTCTGCCCTTAAGGCCTTTATATAGCTAGATTAAAAGCTTTGAAATGCCCAAACACTTCACTTTTCTTTTTCATAAAATACACCTAAACTTTTCTGCTGTAGTCATCAATAAAAGTGACAAAATAATGATAGCCTCCAATAGATGCAGCTTTAGTAGTCCACACATCAGAGTGGATTAATTCCAATGGCCTCTTACTCTCTTGAACATGTCTAGGAAATGGTTTCCTTGCATGTTTTCCAAATTGACAGGCTTCACATACCTTATGCATTTCTACAACCTTGAACTTAGGCAATCTTGCAACAATATTTTGGGCCTGCATTAATTTAAGTCGTTGTACATTAACATGACCAATGCGTTTATGCTAGATATTACTATCTGCAACTACACCGGTCCCATGTGCAAACATTGCTGCACTCAATTCAGGCATGTCCGCATCCAACGTAAACATCCTGCCCTTCTTCCTAGCATAGGCAATCATATACATCATCGTCTAGCCATGACGGGCGATTAGATGGTTGCCATGGGAGAATTTCTCGGTCATCGGAGCCAAGATCATAATAATTCAATGGGATGAGCGGGGAGGAGCAGTGGCACATACACCTAGCTTTGCTGGTAGCCCAGCCTAGTGTAGGCGATCATATACATCATCGTCTACCCATGATGTGCGATTAGATGGTTGCCATGGGAGAATTTCTTGGTCATTGAAAAATGCTAATCTAGGAGGCCTATGAACTAGATGGCCCCTCATGCAAAGTCATTGTTATTACAGTCAACTGAAGAAAGGAAAGATCAAAACAGGACATCAAAGTACCATTGAGTCAGTTCATTAGGCTGTAATAACAACAATAGTTCTCGTTCTAAACTATTGTTATTACAGCCTAATACACCGACTAAATGCTAATCTAAGCTTGTGAACTCGATGGTCCCCCATGCAAAGTCGCTGTTATTTTAATCTGATTCTAGCTCAATGCTTATCTGAGCTTGTGAATTAGATGGTCCCTCATGCACAATCATTGTTATTACAGTCTAATTTCGACTAAATGCTAATTTGAACCTATGAATTAGTTGGTCCCTCATGCACGATCATTATGTCATTAAAACAAGCTCGGTGGTTGTTTGGGATTAGTATACTATTTGGGACTTATATTTTCCCTTGTTTGGGATTTATTGATTGAGATTTATTGAAACAAGCGCGGTGGTTGTTTGGGATTTACTAGATTATATTTTGTGGGTGTTGCAGTTAATCCTAAACCAATAAAATGCATTTCGTTGCCAGTGCCTACCTCCTCTAGACAGTGCCTACCTCCTCTAGCCTTAATTATCATACAACTAACATGTCATATTCATCAATGTAATGTGTGGGGAATCTATCGGTACACGGGTCTTCAAAGATGGCAAAGATCTCACTGGATTACATCGTTGAGCATGTCAAGAGGGCTTGATTTGATAGATTAGAATATGTGAACAATTACATCTTGGATAGCAAGAGAGAAAACTAGTTTGAAAACCCAACAGGTCTCGAGTGAAGGAACAGCGGAGGAATAGAGATGGAAAACCACAAAAGCAATGACATTTTTCCTGCCGCTTGGATGAAGCCATTTCACAAGGATTCATCCATGATATGTGCGGATAAATTGAGTGAGATTTCGATTCACATGTAGAGGATTCCTATGGGACGATGCAACCCTACATGCAAAAATAAAGAAAGTATTAGAGAAAAAAAAAGGAAAGAAAATTGTTCTGAGTGTATTCATGTGAAGAGCGATGATTTAGGTTTAGTAATTCGAGAGAAATAGAGACATCAGAGAATAAAGACAACCGAGAGAAAAGGGTCCCATAAATCAACTTTGCCCTCAGCCTAGTATAGTTCTTAAATAGGTCATGGAATTTAGTTACACCCGCAATGCTATGTATGGATCAATTAGCTTACAACTCAGATTGCATGACTTGTAAATCTAGTGAGCGTGGGCACTCGCCACAATATAAGGCCGAATGGTTGATAAGTTGCACCAACTATTGGCATTATTACACATGGGATGGATTGGCACCAAGTGGATCTCTTGCAAACTCTTGTATTACTCTTAAGCCATAGCCATTTATGAGACATTCACATAAGAAACCGATCGAATGATGGGAGCGCGACTCCTTGAAGTAAATGCTTTCTATTGGCTTGTTGAGGGAACATCCCCCTTCAGATAGGGAGTGGTTGAGGATGGCCATGTATCTCTACTTGTGCAAAGCACGGGTTCAGTACTCGTAGAACTAAAGCAAAATGGCAATCCATTTAGATGCGACATACCTTTAGCATAGGCTCCATGCCTCTCTCATACTACACTTCACATTATTTTTTATGTTTTTTAGATGTAAAATGACACATACTTTTTTTAAAGATTTTAAATTGGCATCAAAATAAACATTAAAAGAAGTGTCAATACAAAACAGAGGTTGAAATTACCATCACTATTGTGGATTAGCCTATAATTTTAATGCCTTTATGGACATTTGTATCAATGCTGTTACACTCAGGGTTTTGATGCATATATTGATGCTTTTATTTTTTGGGAATATTTTTCATAGGGTTGATTAGGCAAGCCCTAACATGCCTTTGTGTGTGTGTGTGTTCTTGGTGTATGTGTATTGATTACCGTGCCTTTAATAAGATCACCACTAAGAATCGCTTCTCGATTCCCAAGATTGACGATATTTTGGATAGACTTGAGGGCTCGACGGTGTTTAGCCGCATCAATTTGAAAAGTCCTCCCACTTGATGAAGATGATACTACGGTGTCCATAATCTCCAAGTGCACAAAATCAAGAGTCTTTCGGGCTACAAATTAGGAACTTGTACCCTTCTTGGTGCTCCACTCCAGGACATTTTCTCCAGGTTGTGACCCTTTTGGACACAGTGGTTACAAGTTTGATTGGCCTTCAGAGTTCTTCTTAGAAGACTTCCATCTGCCCTTGTTGTTATTGTTCTACCCTTTTGACTGCAAAGTGGTTAGGGCCTTAGAATGGCCACCCTATAGAGGATCCAAAAACTGCTTGTCTTGATCTAGGACCATGGATATGTGTGTGTGTGTGTGTGTACAAGGCCTAGGAGGGCAATTGGAAGTAGCTAGAGGCATTATTAGAGCAAGGTATAGAAGGTCCACCATCATAGATAGAAGGGCAATTGGAAGTAGCGAGAGGCATTATGAGAGCAAGGTATAGAAGGTCCACCATCATAGATAGAAGGGCAATTGGAAGTAGCGAGAGGCATTATGAGAGCAAGGTCCTCTCCTTCACCTTCCTCCTCACTTTTATCCCTGCCAACTAATTGCTAGATGTGAAGTTTCATGTGCATTGATAAAGCAAAAGTTCTTCCTTGAAATTCTATATTTTCTCAAGCAATGCACTTGTCCCATTATTGTATGCATATCTATACTTCTCCATGCAATCCGCTTGCTTGTATTCCATGCATTCATTCCAAGCCCCCCAAGAAAGGGCAAGCATACTTCTCTTGAGAGTGTTTTTGGGCTCATTTATAGATGACTTTATTCCATACTATTCTCTAGGGTTGTAATCTTCACCATAGCATTGCCACTTTGTTGGTTTAAAGGATGAGAATACTTTCAAGGCCCAAGTTCACTTTGGAGGAACGTGGAGAAAGGACTCCCTTATTTTGCATGTCCCATCATTTTTGCCATTTTTGGCCACCACTTACTCCCACCTTCAGCAGTCCTTTTTTTTTTTTGTGTTCTTCTTCTCACCCTCACTCTCCTTCCTCACTCCCTCCTTCCACCTTCGTTGCCGTTGGAGTTCGGGGGGTGGGGAGGGCTCCATTGCCATCTATATTACCTGTTTATAGATGGCTTATGACTTCCAACTTTCTTGGTTGGAATCTTCACCCTAGCACCAACTAAAGTGACTTTTTTTGGCCTAGCCTATGGGTAGGCTATAGTAACATTTCGTAGGAATTATTTTATTTTCATTTGAATTTTTATGATTGGGCTAAGTTGCACTTGCTATTTCTATCCCCTTGAAATCCTTACCTTTTTATTAGTATCCCTTGAAATCTTCTATCTTTGTCTCTCCTCTCTCTCTCTCTCTCTCTCTCTGTGTCTCTCTCCCCCCCCCCCCCTTTCAATTCACTCCGTCTTCCCCTCACCCTGTTCCTCTTTCAAATCTAGTGCAAGCCACACGAATGAAATTCATCTTGTTTTTACATTTTTGGTTTTTCCTCACCATCACTCTAACCTCAATTTAGCGAGTTGCTTTTAAGTGCTTGCTTTGATGGAAACCTCTCCTAAATGATGTCATGCAACCCAAAAGTATAAAAGCCTCGAGGAGCTCTGACGATTGAGGGTCCAACTTCCAAGTCTCCGATGTCGATGACCAGGTGGTTATCAGGCCCGGAGAGCCTTCAAGATCCTCGGCGTGCATCCGACGATACTTCCGTCAATAATGACCAGTAAGAAAATTCCCTCGTAATTGCTGCCGCTTGCAATGTAGTTTGAATCCATGCTCCAACTTTTGATGTGAATTGCTTGCCCCGCTCACTACACGAGATATTGCGATTGCAATGGTTGCCTAGCGTCCGCGTTTTAACCACATTTTCTTCAAGCAAAACAAATTGGACGAGAACTAGGAATGGTCTTGTCCATCTCTATTACATAGTTGTAAGATAAGCGGAAGCTCCAGAGCTCTTAGTGCCCGAACGAATGAGCTGAAACGAGGTTGGTATGAGTGATGCCAACCAAGTGGTTGCTCGATGTTGGATATTTTTGTTCCCTCAGTTGTTTTTAAACCCGTATTTTCATTGAAGCATTCTTCACGCTAAACACAATCCATCTAGCCACTTTCTTTAGAAATAAAGGTACTCTATCGTAAATGTTTCATTGCTGCGGGGGTCGCAGCCTTAAGTTTCGAGATGCCATTCTTATAGGTAGCATGCTCTTAATGTCTACTGCCTTTCACGTAGGGGAAATCGTTCTGGAAAGTGGGCTGCATGTAGTGCGGTATACACCAAGTTAATGTGGGTTTTTGATCAACGATTGCAGGTTCACTGATAGAACTTTGGAACTCCCATTGTTAGGGCGAAGACAAAAAGCAACTTCCATTGTGGCAGTTTTATACGTTGTTCTACTGGTAAGCTTTGCTAGGGCAAAAGGGTATGTATGAAGAGGCCTTCATTTAACTCATCATATATTCCTATGATTTGTGGAAAGTTTTACTCACTTCGTATTCCTTACAAAGGTAGGTTGAAATAATGTGACTGCAGGTAGTCTACGCTGCTGTTGTGTTGGTAGCCCCCTGGCTGTTCTTACCGATTGCTCAACACTATCCTGCAATTTTGTGTAGCTGCAATGTACTACTGCTTGTGTTAACAGGTCTGCATACTTGGAACGAATGTTGGGGAAGGATGCCATCCTGCCATGTTTGATGTTTCATGAATTTTGAGGATTCTACAGTTTTTTAATATTGCACTGCTTAGACAAATTAGTTGCTGAATCTTCAAGATGCAGATTTAGCACCTAGTAACTAGGATTAATCTGAAGTGCAAAGTTAAAACTCAGCAGTTAAAATGCCCTCTTTTCTTTCTGTATTTACAATGTGGCGACACACCGCAATCAGATTTGAGATCCGCAAACTGAAGAGCATGAGCTTACATCTGGCAGACACATGCTTTTAGAATTGTTCACAATACAAGTAAATAGTGACATTTGGTCTCTACGGCCCTAATCTCACTCCCAATTGAGCAGGACAAGTTAAGTCTGTTAATGGAATTGGCATTGCTGAATTGTGGGTTCCCATTGGGACTGCAGGGGTTTAGCTATATTAATGTCTCGAAGAATGCTTTGTGAATAGACCTGTACTTTTAAGGACTTTTATAAAGGAGATCAAAATATGGAAAATAGATGCATAAGTTATGGTGTACAGGGAGGCTGCTCCCTTGGTTTGGGGGCCTCATTCAAGACTTCAAGCATGCTTTCTCCTGCTTTTTTCTCTGCTAAGCCTTTTTTTGGGGCTGCTGCTGCTTCACAGCTCCCCCCTTTTTTTCTCCTTTTCTGTTTGGGCTGCTCACAGCAGCTCCCCTGTTTCCCTTTTTTCCTTTTTCCACCCCTTTTCTCGCCTTTCCTCCCTCAGCTAGCAGGATCAGTTCTTGATTGGTTCCTTGGGAGTTGCATGCCAAGTGGTGACCTCTCTTTGGTCTGTCTGGCTAGAGGGGCTATCACGGCAGCTCCCTTGACTCGCACAGCTGTTCGGGTTCTTCTTTCCCTAGAAGACAAACAGCAAGTGAAGACAGCAGTTCAATCCCTCCAAGATAGAACACTAATAGGCTGTATCATTGTCCTCATGCCCACGAGGAGCCAGGTTCACTATTGGATCCACAACTTGGAGTTGGAGGGTGACCACATTCAAGATGTCAACATCTGCGGGAGGGGTGTCTTTCTTCTTTAGCTGTGTTCCCCCAACACAGCCTAGCTTCGGTGGAGTAGAGTCCCATCTTCCTCGCCTCACACCTAGTTTTCTTCATTCCTTGGTACCATGGGTTCACAATTGATGGCATGGACACAACACTTTATGTGCCGTGTGTCACGGGTACTTGAATTTCTAAGCTGTAGGAATTTACGGTGACTGCCCTAGCCTCCAACTGATTGAAATAGCTCAAAGGACACTTCAGTGCAATTAATTCCATGGGCCAAGGCAAGGGATTGAAGGTTAGGGAGGGGTAAAAAATTAAAATCCCTTTAGCTAAAAATAGATCTAGGAGCCACGTTTGGCAAGCTGGCTTGTGGGACAAGGCAAAAAATCGAAATTGGCTCTGAGGCTTGTTTCTCCACAGAAGTATAGGGAGAGGCAAGCCACAGGCTAGGAAAGTGCTCCAGGGCTATCGAATCGCCTAGCTGATTTTTGACTACCAGGGCAGTCTGTGGGCTGTTGGTGGGCTGCTAGAAGCTCAAAAGTGAATTATTTTATGTTCCAGGCGCCTCTAGAGCAGTTCGTTTTTGATGCATGCCTGCTGTTCATGCCTTTCCAGAGCTCCAAATCTGATTCATACTTCTTCCAAGAGGCTTCTAGGCCGAGCGCCTATCAAAATCGCATTTTTCCAGGCAGTTTGGAGCTTCTAGGCAACTCGATTTGCTTCCAAGTGAGAGGATTTACTAATTTCAAATGGCTGAAAATTAAGTATTTGCTGGTTATTATTTGTTCACTGCCCTTTGGAGTTTCCAAAGGCCAGTTTTAGTGGTTCCGTTGCCGGGACGTGACCAGATTTCTCAAGGGGGTGAGACTTGTGATGGTTGTGGATGATGCTGGGATCATGGATATCATCTTCTCCCTCAAAAGGTGAGGCTTGTGGTTGCTAAGAGAATTCAGCCAAGATGTTGTGTAGTGAAAGCACAGGATGTGCCATTGGATTAGTATACTAGTCACTGTAACTTTCTGTCACACACACACACACTTTTTTTTTTTGGTAAAATCCAGTGCATTGTATTTATATTGTCATAACTTTACAAAATGGGAAGTCTCCAAAATGGAGAGTATCCCAAAGATCAGAAGCATAAAAAGAAAAGCTCTATGCAAGAAGCATGTACATCACCCTCATGGCAGGCATCATATAAAGATTGCCGCAATGAGGCTTTGAAAGATTCATATGACTTGTGAATCTGGCGGCCCAAGTATGCCAAATTATGCTCATCCCAGATTGTCCAAAGAGCCCAATATCTCACCCATGAGAGAAATAGTGAGTATTGAGATAAAGTCCTCCTAAATCTGCCAAATAACCAAAAAAGTTTCCCAAATCTGTGACTCAGAAAACGGAGGCGAAGATGATCTGAAATTTTCCCAAGGAGGTTCCGAGAAGACGGGCAGTACCAAAGCAAATGAGGGACAGTCTCTGATGGAGCCTGACACCGTAAGCATGTGGATGATGCAATGTGACGTTTGGCAAGTGTGATTCCCACTGACAATGTGCCGGTCATGCATCTCCAAAGAAAAAGTCTTTGTTTTAAAGGCATTTTACACCTCCATAATATTCGGAGATTCTTCCGCCACCATGAAAGGGGCTGCCTGATATGCCACAGAGTATTAGCATATTGATGAATCCATGGGGCAGGCTGAAGAAGCTTGTAGGCTTTAATGGAGGTCAAAACAGGCAGAGGAATAGGATGAGAGCATGTGGCAGAGGGGTGCAGTTGCCAATCCATAAGCCTGTCTGTGTCAGCCACAGGAGGAATAGGTAGAAAAGGATGCAAGAGATCAGCAATTTTCTTCCATATCAACCTATGATGCATTCCCAATGCATAAGAGGCAGTGGCCTGAGGAAAAGATAAGACATAGCCTTGATCATCTACCACATCATTGATGTATCTAATGCCCAATTTCATGAGATTATATGCCCGAACAGGTTCCTGTAAAGCAAGTGGAATGTCAAAGATGGCACTCCAATGTATACTTTCTTTCCTCATTGAGTTTGTCCCCGAGCAATTATCAGGAGCCCATTTGACCTTAGAAAGTACTTGTTTCCAGTTCAGTATCAGAGCAGTGTCCTGTGTTTGTAAGATGATCAAGATACATCAAAAGGGGATGGGTCGCAATAGCATAGAAGAGAGCACTAAGGGGGCAGCCCTGCCTGACTGATCTACCCAATGTCCATGACCGAGATAGATGACTCCCAAGAATGCACTGAGAGGTAGAGCCAGAATAAAGCCAATAAATTGCATTTGCTATCTTAGGACCAAAGCCCAACTTTGTCATGGTTTGAGAGATAAAATCCCATTGAACAGTGTCAAATGCCTTAGTGATATCTACCTGCAATATGAGCACATCTTGATTCGAGTACTTAGCATATTCAATTGCAGTCAATGCATTGGAGATATTGTCATGGATTTGTCTTCGCGGCACAAACCCATACTGATGAGGATGAAGGCCCGCATTCAGTATCCCATGAAGCCTATACACAATCATTTTGGCAATGAGTTTGTATACTACAGGCATCAAAGTAATAGGCCTCCAATCTGACATATGATCACACAGATTTTTTAAGGCACAAGTTTGATAAAATTCCACACACACACACACACACATATATATGTGCAATATGGCTGGTTAGCTCGAGCTCATATATTTGCAGATTTTTCTGTTTCAAAGGACATATCTGAATAGGTACTTGTAATCGGCAGAGTTTGCCACTCAATATTTTGATTTTTCTTATTTTTGTACTTGCTTTGTTGAACGAGCAAATGAGGACTTTTGCTGTGTTTCAAGAGGGGGACGTGAATTTCTAAGTTAAGGAATTTACGGTGACTACCCTAGCCTCCAACTTATTAAAACAGTTCAAAGGACACCTCAGTGAAATTAATTCCATGAGCCAAGGCAAGGGACTGAAGGTTAGAGAAGGGTAAAAATCCCTTAAGCTAAAAAATAGCTCCAGGAGCCACGTTTGGCAAGCTGGCTTGTGGGACTAGGCAAAAGGTCGAAATTGGCTTTGAGGCTTGGTTCTGGACCACAGAAGAATAGGGAGAGGCAAGCCACAGGCTGGGAAAGTGCTCTAGGGCTATTATATCATATCGCCTTGCGGATTATCGACTACTAGGGTAGTCTGTGGGCTGTTGCTGGGCTGCTAGAGCTGCGAAAAGCTCAGAAACGAATTCGTTTTCATGCCAGGAGCCTTTCAGAGCAGTTCATTTTTGATGCATGCTTGCTGTTCATGCCTTTCCAGAGCCCCAAATCTGATTTGTTCAGGAGCCTTCTAGGTCAGGCGCCTATCAAAATTGCACTCGATTTGCTTCCAGGCAGGAGGATTTTCTGAGTCGCATCTGCTAGAGGCTTTCTAGGGCTGCTAGACCTGATTTCGCTGTTCCAGATCCACTCCAAGGTCACCAGACAGGTCATTTTCAGAAATTCGCACCTGCTTGAGCTGTTTTGGGCCTCCACAACTGGACGAAATCTTTGTTGCAGGATTCCGAGGTGCCGGATTGGTACCAGATCCATTTTGCCTTATAGGATTGGACTGCCAGGGGCCAGAAGGGTGCCAGAAGGAAATCGGTGTTGCTGTCTTTCATGGGCTGTTGCTGCTGATTTCGACTGCTAGACTGCTTGGGAATTGCTCCAGATCAAATTCGCCTACTTGCTTGCTGCTGCTCCAGGGTTCCTAGAGCCCTCTGATCAGTTAGACATCGCAGATATTACCCCCTCGCCATGAAGATGACAGTCTTGATCCTTCAGCCTGGAAAAGGGTGTTCCATTGGAACAGTTGGTTCCCTTTTTGGGGGTTTCAACTTCACTTCCACGGGAGAGGAGAAGTGGACCCCTATGCTCTTTGATCTAATGATGAGGGATGATATGTTTCGCATGGTGGAGGAGTGGCTAGGACTCCAGGGGAGGGAGTTGTGGATCTGTTGAAATCTAATGCAATCTCCTTCTTACCATCTGTATTTACTGTTAAGAACAACTCTTTGTCTCTCTCCTCTCTCTCTCTCTCTCTCTCACACACACACACATTGCACTAGGGCTCAGGATAATTTGTCGGGCTGGACCCCCCCGAAGGTTTTTTATTCGTGATAGATAATTTGAGTACAAAGTTCAGCGTGGAGCTGAGTTCCAAGAAATCAAAACGTGAATCAAATTACAAGAGCTCTGAGGCTCATTCTTTTGGCAATAACCACTTGTCACTAGCTTTTGGATGTTTACAAGGAAGCTTTTCAGTTGAGATCAACTGAATAGAAGCCGAGGGGATGTCACCAGGCTGTAAATATTGATCATAATTAATGAGTTCTTTTATATATACCTTTGTAAGACTAGAATAAGTCCAATCATACAAATTTAGGTTTTTTGTTGTTCTAATGAGTTATTTATTTATTTTATTATGTTCAAAGAGTTACTTTCGTTTGGTCAAAGTCTTGACTCCGGTCAAAGATACTTAACCTCGGTTAAGTAATCCTAACCTCGGTTAGGAAGATCTGGCTTCGGCCAAGATGGTTAACCACTGTTAACCAAGCAACTAAAGTACTGACCTCGGTCAGAGAGTGTTGACTTCGGTCAATGAGATTGGGCTTATGCTAGAGATGTGCCAACTTCGGTTGGAGAGATCTGTTTATAATCAAGGCGCCTTGACCATTGGTCAAAGCCCTTAATTATGAACAAGAGGGTTGACTTTGGTCAACCAGATGATTAAAAGTATATGAGCACATGTGTTTTGTTCAGTGGGGACGCCCACAAGTGACTAGGACTAGTCTATAGTTTATTTGCATGCAAAAGCGCTAACGATTGATGGGTGCCATGGCGATGTGCGCTTAAATTAATGGATGCATGTACTAAGAGGGGTCAAATGCCCAAGCGACACAAGCTTAGCAAGAAACCAAGAGATCACCCACGTGACCAAGCGCTTGAGACAATGATGCAGGCACAGGGGGGGTTGGTTGCTCTCTCGCTGGCACGTTGATCCGGATATTGCTTTATGCAGACGATGTGGCTCTTTTGTCTTCCTCTGCAGAGGGACTTTAGAGACACCTTGATGCACTTGATTATTTTTGTGACTCCCATGATTTGAAGGTCAACCGGGGTAAAACCAAGGTTATGATCTTCAATACATCTCAGCCGTCATGCGCCAAGAGTAGTTCACATTTGATGGGTCACCTGTTGAGATAGTTTTATCATATACATATCTGGGGGTTGTCTTCTTCGGGCCCATCTTCACTATGAGACCCGCGATGCAAGCATGCTTGGGTTAGGATACACATCATTGGCCAAACTAGAGAGGCAGTGCTTCCGCTCACACTTCCAGGATCCACGGACCAAGGGGCTGCTGTTTGACTCCTTGGTCCGCCAAGCGGGCATGTATGGCAGCCCTTGTTGGGGGCCAGATCTATCCGATACAGAGTGGGCATGGGTGGAGCGACTACAGGTGCTCATGCTATCAC